>NC_133350.1:22030467-22130467 GCF_030506205.2 Paramisgurnus dabryanus | reverse complement strand
TCACCAAAGTTTAATGCCTTCCAGAAAATGTTCTTCTTTAAATATATAAACATACAATATACCAAATGAAAGAACAGACCCTCTGCTTTCAAAAAAAACAAAAAAAACGTTTCATCCTACCTTCAGTGGTTCTTTTGTAATCAGCTTTTGAATATGGGTAGGTTTCTGCAAAAACACCACATTTTGAGCAAAAAGCAGAGATAATTCCATTTTTGTGCTGGACTTTTCATAGAGATCCCATTCAGAGCGATCTTTAAAACAGACACGGACATGCAGCAGCTTGCCATAGGGCAATACTTCCGGGTTTAAAAAGTTGCGGAAGGGAAGACGGAAAATCTCGTCATTGGCGGGGAAGCGTTTTCTCTTAATTGACGAGATATCTCGTCAATGGCAGTGAAAGAGTTAAAGGAAATATGCAATTTTAGTTAACTGCATTGGAAGTAAATGAACTGTGCAAGTACTGCGCCTCACGAGCGAATTAGCATAAAGTTTGTTATCGTCCAGTGGTGTGGAGGATAATATAGTTACAGAGCCGGCCTTAAGCATCTGGTGGCCCGTTTCAATAACTAATAGGAGGCCCTACCCACATAAAACATAAGCATAATAGAGCAAAAAGCAAGGATTCCTGTTGGTTTGCATCAATGGTATATTATTTTATTACGTGCACTTTTAGCTTAGGCAGCTCAAAAGAAATGATCCAACCTTATTTAATTACAACTATACTTGTGAGAATGGGTTGACAATTATAGTTGCCTCGCCCTTTCATGGACGCTAAATTCTCTGCTTAATTGATTTGCACAGTATATTTTCAGCTGTCTGGGCTGACTTTAAAAAAAAACATCTCAAACATCCCCTCAACTTGAATTATTTAACAAAAGCAAACAAGACAAGTGTCTGACTGACACTGAACCGAACTTATAAATAAGGATGGGCTCCGCGTTTTTTCAGCACCGTAGACAGCTCACCTGGCGGCGAGCGTAGATTTCACCTAAACCTTATTAGAAATCCACCTTTCTGTGTTTGGGTGCTGAGAATTCCCTGATAAGTTTATCTTTGTCCAGCGATTTTGTCACCTCGTGCTCAATAAAAATCTGAACGAGAGCTGACGGCATCTATGTTCAATAGGCTATTATAAAAACAGTTTACATTGTTATGCGGGAGCAAAACAAAAATAGACGATTTCCAAGCCACTGTAAAAAAAAAATCACCCCTCATTTATCTAAAGTTCTTGGTCATTATGTTCATTTAATGGAACATTGTGTGGATGTTGCGTTAGAGGAAAATGCCGTCATGCACAAAATATATTAAAGGCAGTCAGTAAATGCACACAGATGTTATACACATATTTTAAATACAATTAAATACTGCATTAAGGTTAGTATAAAATCCAATAATATTATTTAAAAAAAAAAAACATTGAAATCAGTCCCTAAAATAATGTATTATTAAAAACCTGGAATCGCACTTGCACAGACAAGCCTGATGAGAGAGAGCATGGTCGAATTCAAAACTGCGTTTTTGCGCCCTTGAAGGGCACTTCGGGAAGGGAGCCGCTTAAACTTTCACTCCAGATAAAATGAAAATGACGTTGCTTTCATTGCTCTATTCTCCAAGTGTATTTTAGCGGTCACAGTCACGCAATGAGACACAATTGCGCAACTCTCTGCACAGCTCTGATATTTGAAGGGAATAAATAGGGCATATAGCGATGAGTACTTCAAATTGATATTCTCTCCATTTGTGACGGAAAATTTGTCGGAATGAATACGACAGGTAACTCATTTAAGAAATGTCGGTTTTCACAAAAATAAGGCTATTAAGCTCTCGTCTAGTGATCCCGATGCTAAAGAATAATTAAACCTCTAGAATTATCCACATGTGCACGTTTTCTTAGAGTTTTTATGAAGCACTGTGATGCTGCTGTAAACGATTCTACATTGATTTATAAAAATGAAAGAAATTACTTTTAAAAATAATTTAAATGACATATAATAAATATTAATGCAATTCTATATTTTTTTTATAAAATACATTCATTTCATATTAATAATCCGATTTCTACAGGCTAAAGCGCGTATGAACGTCCGAGAGAAAATAAAGAGCAGAAATTAATTGATTTAAAATGAAAGATAGTGATTGCTTAACATCCACAGGCACTGACAATGTGAGCTCCCCCGTGCAGGAATCATAGCCCCACGTTCAAACATTCTTGCGCCGGGCTGGGGCCCTCCTTTAGGGCGGGGCCCGTTTCAATTGAAACGGTTGAAACATAGCTAAGGCCGCCTCTGTATAGTTATCATTATAGTTAACATTATAGTTATCGTTATAATGTGAACGGCCATAGGCAAAGAATAAATGAAAAAAAAAAATGAAACCAAACACCACTGTTTGAGTAGGTCATTCATAGCTGGACTATATTGGGTCTATAGATAACCTTGACAGTAAAATGATGGCTATTGGTTGCTGGGATCAGTCAAACTGCAAGGCTGATATTTCTGTGTGATATGCTCTATATGTTGTAATTGTTTTCGGTGTATACGCAGCAATTGCACACTTAATAAAATGTCATTAAGTTGTTTCATTAAACAGGAAATCTGTAAACAATCCATAATTTCTCTTGGGTCAGACTACAAGGACAATTTGCTTTTCAGGATCCTAAGATCAGGCCTTTTGTCTGTGTAAGCACATTAGCAATTTGTTTAAGTAGAATTGATCACGTACTTTGAAATTCCCCTGTCAAGATCATCTTTTGTGATTGTTTTTCACTTGTCAGTTCTTCTATAAACATTAATTAATTTGTCTATTGATGGATGTTGTTGGCTGACAGTTTCAGATATAAAAAAAACATTTTAGTCTTTTTAATGAAGCAATTGTTTGAATGATTGTTGGGAGTTGTCGAGTAGTTTGTGTGAAACTGATGCTTTTCTTCTTTCTCCTTAAACTAATTAATCGATCCTAACAAACCTCACTAAGTGTGACTTGAATGTGAAACCGACTGCTCTTAGATACAGTTCACCACCGCATAGATCTTTAATATCATTTGTAGAATATGCGCCTTACTTTCACTAACCATTTCTCTATTTTCAAAATTGAAGTCTATTTCATATGATTATACTGTACTTTTAGATCTCAAGGGGACATTCAGTACATGGCACCAGTAATACACTACATGGTCTAAATCTCCAGTGCCTCTCATTTTCCCACTACCGTAGACCTTTCAGTCCATGAAAATGAAATATTTCAAGGATGCTAGTGCTAAGGTTTGTGTGAGAGATACAGTGTGACACAAAGTTAATGCTCACATTCAAACCCAAAGGATACATAAAAGGAATCTTTATGCTCACTGGAGTCTTCTTATTTACCGTCACTCGACATTATTCTGTCTCACGACAAAAACGGTGACCTTGATCTGTGGAGGGTCTCTTGACAGGATGGTTTTGAGGATTCAGGCAGTAGGAGAATGATAAAATTGTATGCATACTGTGTGAAAGTCATGGCTGTAATGCTAAAATGTTAGTACAGAAGCTGCCCCAACTGCCCGGTCAAGTATGGACTTAAGTATGGATTTTAAAAGCTGCGATGGGGATCCTTGATGCATCTGCGGTTTCTGTAAAAGCTTGCAAAAATGCATTAAGGGGTGTGATCGTGGTCAAGACAATCTCCTGAACTCAAAACTGAATGTCAGAATGGGAAAGAAAGGTGATTTAAGCAATTTTGAGTGTGGCATGGTTGTTGGTGCCAGATGGGCCGGTCTGAGTATTTCACAATCTGCTCAGTAACTGGGATTTTCACACACAACCATTTCTAGGGTTTACGAAGAATGGTGTGAAAAGGGAAAAACATCCAGTATGCGGCAGTCATGTGGGTGAAAATGCCTTGTTGATGCTAGAGGTCAGAGGAGAATGGGCGACTGATTCAAGCTGATAGAAAAGCAACTTTGACTGAAATAACCACTCGTTACAACCGAGGTATGCAGCAAAGCATTTGTGAAGCCACAACACGCACAACCTTGAGGCGGATGGGCTACAACAGCAAAAAGCCCCACCGGGTACCACTCATCTCCACTACAAATAGGAAAATGTGGCTACAATTTGCACGAGCTCACCAAAATTGGACAGTTGAAGACTGGAAAAATTTTGCCTGGTCTGATGAGTCTCGATTTCTGTTGAGACATTCAGATGGTAGAGTCAGAATTTGGCGTAAACAGAATGATAACATCGATCCATCATGCCTCGTTGCCACCGTATAGGCTGCTGGTGGTGGTGTAATGGTGTGGGGGATGTTTTCTTGGCACACTTTAGGCCCCTTAGTGCCAATTGGGCATCGTTTAAATGCCACGGCCTACCTGAGCATTGTTTCTGACCATGTGCATCCCTTTATGATCACCATGTACCCATCCTCCGATGACTACTTCCAGCAGGATAATGCATCATGTCACAAAACTCGAATCATTTCCAATTGGTTTCTTGAACATGACAATGTTTCACTGTACTAAAATGGCCCCCACAGTCACCAGATCTCAACCCAATAGAGCATCTTTGGGATGTGGTGGAACGGGAGCTTCGTGCCCTGGATGTGCATCCCAGAAATCTCCATCAACTGCAAGATGCTATCCTATCAATATGGGACAACATTTCTAAAGAATGCATTCAGCACCTTGTTGAATCAATGCCACGTAGATTTAAGGCAGTTCTGAAGGCGAAAACGGGTCCAACGCAGTATTAGTACTTTAGGTGGGTGTATATATGGCATTAACGTTTGGTAATAAGGCAGGCAAGAATAGGCGTTTGGTGTCAGATGGTGTTTACCTGCAATGTTTTTTGTCTAGTTTTGTAGTTTTTATATCCATTTTTCTAGGTTCATTGGAGGTAAACATTATCTGTGATTAGTGACTTGAATTTTAGTATTTTTCTTTCAGAAGATATCACAGTTATAAAACTATATACTGCATGAGCATTGGAGCTTGACAGCCTGTTCATTTTTATTATATACTGTGGATAAACAACATGTAGGATAGTCTTGAAATTGACCTTGAACATCTTAGAGAAGAGAGAAAGTCATACAGTTTGGATCCACATGAGAATAAACGATAACAGCATTTTCATTTTTGCGTGATAGTTCCCTTAACCCCCCAGCAATACCGGTTTGCACATTTGCACAACATGCATGTTGCAGGAGGCTTTCATGAGAAACAGTCACAAGAGATGAGTATCTTCAAAAGGTTATGCAATGAGAAGCTTGAAAAGGTGACCTTAACAACAAACCCTGAAGGCGCACATGCCAAAACATCTCAAGCAAATTTTCCTCCCTGTGACCAAACCAGATGTCCCTGAATCTGACAGACTGCCTCGACAAGATCATAGAAAGCTTTCATAGCTTTGCGATATTAGATGATTTGGCTGATATACTTGCTATTGTATGGAAATCTCAAACTGAAGCAATGACTGAGCTCTTTCAGCTAATTTCTAAGACCTTGTGTTTTGCACAATGGTGGATTTATCTTCTGTAGCAAGCGCCATCAGTGTGGGATTGGTTGTAATAATTACCCATCTGAATTCAATGAGATGTAATAAAGGATGAGTAGACAATATTTCCATTACACCTGACTGGGCCGCTCGGTGTTTAAGAAGGCATTTTTCATCTAGAAGATCTTAATGATGTTGTAGAGTGGGCTGAAAGCATTAGGCACATGTAGATGTCACTGTTACTGTAGGTGATGGCTATGAACCTGAACCATTATATTAAACTGGTGCTGTTGTTTTGTTTCTAATGCTGTTGTTTCTAAAAGATGGCACAAAAGCGAACTGCGAAAATAAATCCGACTTTGGAACATAAGAGTGTTTTCACATATGTTGGTGCGCACCGTGGTGCGGCCTCGGAGCGCACCAAAATACATTGTATCATTTTTCAGTTAGTGCGGTCCGTGTTCACATTTTTTTTTACTGTACTCGAAATGCCGCACCGTACACCATGTGACAACGGTCAGCACTGTCATTGGTCTCTGACAGCTCTTACCGTCTCATGACCACCCCCACGTTTCCACGACAACCAGCCTGACAGGGAGAGCGCAGCGATTAAGATGTGGAGATAAGCGATTTACGTCTTTGCAAAGTTTCTTTGCTTTAATGCGAAATTGTGTAGCTGTTCTATTAAAGCCTTTCTCACGGAGCCGTTTGCTAAAAATGTCACTATTTGTGTGTGGAGGACAGCTATGCATTTATAAAATCATCAGCTCAAACGTAAAGGAGACTGCGAATCTCTGCAACGGACTCAGGATTGGCTTGTTTGTTGTTAACCCACAATATAACACCCGGCTCACGTCACGACGGAAGCCCAGTGGCTCAAACATGTGGAGAACTTCCTGTATTTGGTTTCAGCCCGAGGTCCAGCAGTGTTCACACCACAGGTGGGTCGTCCCAGAGTTCGGCGACAGCCGCTCCGAGACCACCTGTTTAGAGCTGTCTCGGAGCGGCGGTTTAGTGCGCACCCGAGTGCGACTGTTGTGTTCAAACTGACCCAAACGAACCGTACTCGGAGCGACACATCATTTTGGCCGACCTAAACAGTGTAAACAGTGCCCCCTAAGGGGCCTCATTTATAAAGTGTGAGTATGCACAGATTTAATCGTAAAGTGTGCGTATGCTAAAATTCACGACAAAGTCCATATTTATAAAAACTGTCTTTGACGTGGAAAAGTGCTAAGCATCATGTCAGGGTCTGAGCAGACGTATGCACTTTTGCTTGTCCGATTGTGCTGCAGGTTTTTGGAAAAATAAGTCTTTATTGCTGCTCGTAAAAGAAGTAAACATTGGCAGGTGTTTTTTATATGTCAATTACATTAATTAGGCATCATTTAAATGCGAGGATTTTTAACTATTTAGCTGCGCACAATTTCAAGATCATTTGGGATTTATAGATTTCACATCTACAGTATATGCACATGTTCTGTGCGCGTTTTTTTTTATAAATCACACGTACAGACTTTTGAGAAATCATCGTAAGATCAAATTTTGGCTGTTTTCTGCACAGCATTTTATAAATGAGGCCCCAGGACTGCCGTTCGTCTGGGCTAACAAAAAAATAAAATAAACGAAATGCAACGAAAATGAAGTGACTGGAATAAGTTTAAGTTGAAGCACTGAATTGACTGGAAATTTTTTTTAAACTTAATTAAAAACTTAAACATAACTAATATAATTATTATGAAATAAACGTAAGTATTATAGGTAAGTATAAAACTAAATGACAAAACTATGACAAAAATTTTACTTAAAGGGGGGTTCAATGATATTTCAAGCATTCTGACTTATTAACACAGTTATAGAGTTGTTTCCTCATGCTAAACGTAGGCAAAGTGTCAAAAAAGCAGTTGGACATGTTACAGAGTATTTCTGTGCCGAATGCACTTTGCCAGGGTTCGTACAAGTTTCGGAAAGTTTTTTTCAATTACAGGTCCAACTGACGTTTCAGGGGTTTTCTATACGTATCACTTCTTTATATGGGCACTTCCCCCGGAAAACCCCGCCCACCCGTCAATCAGCGGGAGACGTAAACATCTTATCACGCCACTCAGCTTTGTTTAATTTCAAAAGTCAACAATGGCACGAAAGATGAAGTATGTTTTTGGATGTAAGAAGACATCCAGCCTTATGAAAACGTGGATATAGTTTATTATCCGGGGTAGCAGCGGAGTTTTGCGTGTGTGTTTGATGCGGTGGGTCACGAGTTGCACGCGGTAAGTAAGACTTCTGTCTTATGTTGGAAATAGTCGCGTGCATATTATATAAATGACACGAACATGTAGTGAATCATAAGTTTGTATAGTGTTGCATGACTCGTATTCGCTCCTCCTGCGGTATAACTCCTCCTTCTTCATTTTTTCGTAAGTTATCGGAAAGATTCTGTAAAGCTAAACTGTCTTTTATAAATCTGATTAAACTAAATACTTTTCGGAGATATAAAGGATGTCATGCTACTCTATAGGTACTCCAGACTAACATCAGAAATGCAGAAACAGTGTGTGTTACGTGAGCTTTAATTGCTACAAAAATAAATACATTGAATAAACAGAAGCACAGCATCTAAAAATTCACAACTCTTTTAATGAGAAAACATTTGCATAAAAAATGTGTTCCTGATTAATTTTTATGTTCATCTGCAATACCGCGATTATCCACTAGATTTTGAAAAAAGAATTATGAAATTCTAGATGAATTTTAAAATTTATGAAAAAAAAAACTAAAGCCAAAACATTATTTACTAATTTAAAACTCTGTGTATGTTTTGATAATTGTCCTGAATCTGATCTCTAACAAAATTCTTTCACATAAATGCAATTATTTCAGCTTTTTGCTAAAAAAATATTTTTAAAGAAAAATACCCATATTTGTGAGTTTAGAAGCAGAGAAAAAATATAGATTGGATGTTTTTTTGTTTGTTTTGTTTGTTTGTTGTTTGTTTGAAAGCAGAGGTTCTGTTCTTTCATTTGATATATTTGTAAGTTTATATTTTTTTAGAAGAAAAATATTTATCATATTTATCTTCTTTCGGCATTGATGACGCTTGCTTTGTCACTCTCTACGCTGTCTGTGGTCCTGAATGTCTGTTTGACCTTTCTGCTGTCCATCTGACTCCTCCCCTGCTCTTATCTTTGGATTGTTCCCTGTTCTGGTTGGACTCCCCAAATAGCAAACTATCCTCGTTTCTCTGCCCTCCTGAAGTTGTTAGCCCGTTGTTCAGCTTCTTTAATAAGGTCTGATTTATCTACACAGTTAGCTTTGAGGATGATAGTCACAGTGATATTACTAGCTCATGTGAGTTGCATTTAAGAAACCAATGTTTAAAACTTCACAGACTAAAACATCAAGGAAACGCCACCTAGGTCGCTGAATTGTACTGTGCCTTCATGTTGGCCAGCTTGTTATTTTTATTTGCACGCCATTCGCCTGAGATTAGGTAGTTGCAGACATTGGATGAATTCAGTTATACACATTATTAAACCAGTTGTTATTTCAAAGTATATGACTAAAACTAGCTCTCCAATTTAATTTATGTCTGATAAGAAAACTGTGGGGGCACAAATTCTTTCTGGGGGGCCATGCCCCCCTTTGCCCCCACTTGTGGCGCCTGGCAGTTTTTAGTTTACTACAATATGCGTGAATGTATTTAGGTATATGGGTGAAGTATGCAAATAGTATAACTGTATGCATATTATCTATATCTGAATATCACTTTGTAAAAGTCTTTACAAACACATTCTTGGACAAGCAATAAGCTACAAGATGATGTGCTGTATTGTGAATTGAATCACATTTGAAAGGTTTTGTTGCAATCCATTTTACAAAAATAATAAGTATATTAAATAATGTTTAAACTCAGAATTAATTACAAAACAACCCACTATAAAACACAAAGATCACATTGTTTTTGCCTGAGTGGGAGTGTTTATATAAAATAATATAATGTTTGTGGTTTATGATTTGACAGTGCTGTAAAAAGTCCAAAACTCGCATACACAACATTTACAAAAGGCTTGTAGTTTAACAACCTTGTTGGTGTTTGTTTTTTGATTCAAACACAGCAGGTAGCTGCTTTCCTCCGAGCCTCTGTGATGATGTCACAGTACCACTATAGCACTTTCAATAGCTTTCAGAGAGCAGTTTCATAGCTTTGCACTGATGGGGCTCGATTGAAAAAAGAAACTTGTTTCAGTTGTCAGGAACAGTGTTGGGGTAAGAAGTGTGTTGTGCAATCTGATTACCTTTTGGGATGTAATGGCTACAGTATCATAGCCTGTTATATTTTACTAGCAGGTAAAGGACCTGACTTTTCTATTTATTTTGTTTATTTATTTATTTACTGACAAGCACAAATTGAAACCTTTTTCCTAACATAGTCCCTTAGGCCCATGCAGTGTTTGGTACTGTACATTACAAGTACAGTATGTACTAGTGTCAAAAAATACCTGGGATATTTGCCCACTTTAAATGATGGTAACACTTTAGTAATGGGAACACATATATTCACTACTACTAATTGCCCCAATAAACTCCTAATTTACTGCTTATTAATACTTAGTAAGACTAGTGTTGTAGAGTTTAAGTGAATGGGGTAGGACCAAGCATGCCGCACAAGCCCTGAAAAGTGAAGCCAAAACGTCTTGCTCGCCCCCCAGTGACTGGTCCCAGTATAGGTCATAAACCCCGCCTCCGCCATGTTATTCATTGGGACCAACTAAACAATGTAATTACACTTCAATTATCTTTTCTCAGAAGCTGGTTTCTGTCATTTATTGTAGTTTTTATCACGGTGATGTAAATTCAAGTGTTTGTTTTTAAAATAAGTTTGTTTTTAGTTAGTTATTTAATGTTATAAACACGGAGGTGTCACGTCATGATTGACAGCTGTGATATGCACATTCTGCGAGGGCGGGGCCTTGATTTTGCAGCTTTACTTTCCTGCTCACTACTGCACAGGACTGGTCCCGAAATCACTACTGTGCAGACTCAGGACCCAAGATGTCAGCGCCGTATCGGGACACTGGCGGCTTCACTTTTCACCAATGGAAGAGAGCGAACAGGCGTCATCCATCTTTTTTTACTGTCTATGGGTAGGACAAGTGATCTATCTAATATGTAGGCCTACTAAAAAACAGCAAATATCCTAATAATATGCAAACTATAGACGACTAATTAAAAGTGATCCCAATACTAAGGTTTTATTAAAATATTTTTTTCTTATTAAATACTTTTTAAAAAACACAGTGACATGCTTTGTAAACAATGTAAAAAGAATTGTTGGTTCAACTAAAAAAGTAAGTTACCTGTTTTACTTAACATTTTGAGTTAATTCAACGTAATATTAATTCTTAATATTTTTAAGTGAAATAAGTGATATTTTTAGCTCAAAATTTTAGGACAACCAGGTAACTAACTTTTTATTTTACTTTTTTTGAGATGTCAAATAAGTATTTGGTGTCCCCAGGGTATGTACGTGAAGTTTTAGCTCATAATACCATATACACTGAAAAAAATTATTCATTTAATTTAATTTTTTTTTTTTAAGGTAAGTGGTTGCAATCAATTTATTTAAGCTACATTTAAACAAAAGTTTTATATTTTATTTTACTTTGATAATTTTTTTGTTTGTTTGTTTAAATGTAGCTTAAATAAATAGATTGCAACCATTTACCTTAAAAAATTGATTAAATTCAATGAATCAGTTTTTTCAGTGTAGAAAATTATGACATGTTAAAAAGTGCCACTTTGTAGGTGTGATAAAAAATGTGCCGTTTTTGAGAGGGGGGCCTTTAAAATGCAAATGAGCTGATCTCTGCACTAAATGGCAGTGCCGCGGTTGGATAGTGCAGATTAAGGGTCGGTATTATTATAATGAGATCCCCTTCTGACATCACAAGGAGAGCTAAATTAAAATGACCTATTTTTTCACATGCTTGCAGGGAATGGTTTACCAAAACTAAGTTATTGGATTAATCTTTTTCATATTTTCTAGGTTGATAGAAGCACTGGGGACCCAATTATAGCACCTAAACATGGACAGATTGCTAAACAAAAATTAATCCACTCACCTAGAATAGTTTATAGGTATAGTATGGGGGTTTTAGCGGCATCTAGTGGTGAGATTGTTAATTGCAACCAACCTCAATTTCGAAACACAATTAGAAGCTACGGTAGCTGCCACAGGACAAACATGTCGTCGTTTGGGACAACGTAGGGATGAAACACGCTCTGTAGAACAGTTTGTCTCTAAGGGCTATTGTAGAAACATGGCAGCAATTTTCATGTAAGGAGACCCACTGTAGATAAAAACAGCTCATTCTAGGGTTATAAAAACAATACAGTTCATTATGTTAGGTCTTTATACACCACTGATAATATAGTTACACAAAAAAATCTTCAAAAAGCTACACAACGCACCTTTAATGAGATGAGAATATGTTAGAATTACAATGTCTTTTTATTTGTTTATGAAAGAAGCGCTATGAGCTTCGACATTCAGGCGTGCCTGCTTATGGTAATTTACCATCTTCTGTTCCCACTCTCACCCCATATAATTTTATTTCGTGCCTTCACCATTTTGTCTAAAAAAGACCAAAAATAACTTTAAAATGAAAGAAAGTGGAAATGGAGAAATATCTTCTAATCTCATTCTTATCTATACTAATGACCATAATTATACCTTAAATATACCTTTAACAGCACATGCATATTGCCTTCCTCTTGAATTCATGATTTTATATATGTGATGTTATTTTTAGACCATTTGCACATTTGCAGTATGTTAAGAGACACCTAGCACCTGTATGACTTAACTAAGAATTATAAATCTACTTATTATAAGATGTTTAATACAAAAACAATGCTTTGTAGCAAATCTTGCACAGATGTCTCAATGATTTACTATCCACCTATATCTTAACCTATACTTGTATTCATTCAAATGCCCTTTCTTATTTCAGTGCTCTGCACACCGAGCTTCACCCAACACAGATTTGCATTTGCATCCAGGGCCTAAATATTAAACAATAGGCTTTTTCAGAGCTTTAAACACAAATCAGAATCAAACATGATTTTGTGGATCTCTTATTGTGTTGTTAAATGGTTTTGAAGTTTGGAATTACTGTTGGATTTGCGAGTTAGTGATTTTGCGCTTTTCTCATTAAAATAGCTTTGTTAACTATTTATCAATAGTACCCACCACCCAAATCGACTCTTTGCTTTTTTTTTTAACTTGTGCTGTTCGCACCGCCGCCGTGCATCTGTATTGTTTTGAAATTTCATTAACCGAATTACAATTTTCATAATTTGTTTTATCGACACTTCCCAATTTGAGTGGCCCTTGCATAATTTGCATGGCAATGCCGTTAGACACTCACTTATAATGTGTAATATTGGCCTAAATGTACTTCTTATTAAAGTTCGGATTGCTCTGGGTATGCGCTGCAATTTATTCTGCTTTCAGACTTCTTTGTCTGCGAGTCTGTATGAGGGGCCAAGGCCAGAGTGTCTGGAAAGAGATTAGCATTTAATGGCAATTTCAGGCTCATTTCGAGTTTGCTCTTGTCTTTGGTGCTGCTCATGATCAGATAGGATCAGATAAATCCAGAAACGGAGTGAAGGAGTAATGGCTGTGTGGACCAGTGTTGAGAGTAACATGTACAACTTGCGAATGTTTGTCAAATACATGTCATGTACAATTATAAACTGTGTACTAAAGGCTTTTCTACCGCTGTGAACTTGACAAGCAATTTGTCTAGATTTAAGAAGACTTGCATTTCAGATATATTCACACACACCACAAGAATTCAAACATGCATGCATTTACAAAAAAGCATAACCCAATGTCTGTGCGACAGTATGTTTGTTTCATGGGGATCGAGCACGTGACTTTTACGTCGCTAAATCAATACTCAACCCATCAAGCTTTAAGAGCATTGGTCTAAACACATAATCTTTAAATTGGGATGCAGGGACTACACTTCATGTGGATGTGTTTGAAAATCTACTGTGCAGTATATGTCATGTTGAGGCTGTTCATGTGAATTTTCCATGTTTATCAAATAGTATGTGCCAGGCACTTGTGAAAAGGGATAAAAATGACAAATGTCACTAGGATCGTCTTTTTATTCTTGTTCAAAATAACACTAAGGCGTGCAATTTTGTGTAAAGTGTTTACACTACTTGTTTACAGTGTGCTGTGCTGCATTTTCTAGTTGTATTTAAAAGAATGGGGCAAGATTTGGACCCTGCTGGTAGATGTTGTAACTACATCATTTGCAGAAATTATGTCATTTTGTCATAGTAAATGTTTTACCAACAACAGATTTTTGTCAATAATGTAAAATGGAAATTTTCCATTTCTGCTGATATAAATACAGATTATTATAGGGACATCTACTAAAAGGATTAGTCAATTTTCTTAAAAAAAATCCAGATAATTTACTCACCACCATGTCATCCAAAATGTTGATGTCTTTCTTTGTTCAATCGAGAAGAATTATGTTTTTTTGAGGAAAACATTCCAAGATTTTTCTCATTTTAATGGACTTTAATGGACCCCAACACGTAACAGTTTTTAGCAATTTAAAATTCAACAGAGTTTCAAAGGACTCTAAATGATCCCAAAGAGGCAAAAGGGTCTTATGTAGCAAAACGATTGTCATTTTTGACAAGAAAAATAAAAAAATATGCACTTTTAAATCACAACTTCTCGCCAGCGCGACCTCACGCAATACGTCATCACGTCAAGAGGTCACGGATGACAAATGCGAAACAACGTCCCAGTGTTTACAAGTGTGGAGAAAGAGGACCGTTTCGACGTTGTTGTATGTCGAATGATACTAATTAATGTCTTTGTGTCAATTCATTGTTTAAAATGGTCCGCAAATGTGCATTTCATATATGTAACACGTGACCTTTCCACATCATTACGCAATTACGTGAGGTCGCGCTGGCGCGTCACAGGACCGGAGGAAGACGAGAAGTTGTGATTTAAAAGTGCATATTTTTTTATTTTTCTTGCCAAAATGACAATCATTTTGCTGGATAAGACCCTTATGCCTCTTTGGGATCGTTTAGAGTCCTTTTGAAACTGCAATTTTAAACTGCATTAAAACTGTTACGTGTTGGGTTCTATTAAAGTCCATTAAAAGGAGAAAAATCCTGGAATGTTTTCTTCAAAAACCATAATTTCTTCTCGACTGAACAAAGAAAGACATCAACATTTTGGATGACATGGTGGTGAGTAAATTATCTGGATTTTTTTAAGAAAATTGACTAATCCTTTAAGTTTTGTCACCACAGAGTAGAGGACAGGAACTATACAGTAACAGCGACATGTATGAATATAGAGAGTGAATAAGTTTGACATTGCCCTTTAGGTCCAGTGGGAGCTGATCTACATTAAGTTGCTTAAGATTTCTAAGCAGTTCAATTTGGGAAGTGGGCGCTGAGAGCAGCACAGACTCTGGTCTCCGGAGACAGACGTCCATACCAGTTAATTGGGAATTTCAGTAAAGCCAGCTCTCGTGCGAGATAGTGAGGGAGGCTTGTTAGCCTGTGAACCAGAGGTACCTCAGCATGCCTATATTAAACCTCTAGGGAGGTCAAACAAAAAGATATAAGAAGTACAAACAGTTTTAGTCATGTGAAAAAGTGGGTGACTGTCACAATGCCTCAGGAATTTTCTTAGGTCATATTTTACCGCCAATAATTATTATATATTTACAGTGATTTGTCAATACCATAATGAAAGAAATATCACTGTTAATACTGTAATGTGATACTGTATTGTAATATTTAGGGATAGTACAAGATAAGGGACATTTTTCATCTAAAACATCTTTTTATTACGGCTGCTCGATTGTGGGAAAAAGAATGATTCAGATTGTTTTGGTAAAAATCATAATCCTGATTATTTACACACAAGTGCGAAGCAGCTGATTCACTCACGCTGATCATGACGCGCTGGGTTTATATTACAAGACAAAACAACAGAGACCGAATAAGGCATATTAATAATTTTACCTAGATTTTCTTGTTTTTGTAATCGTTTGAATCGAAATTGAAAATCAAAAACATTTAATTGCACAGGCCTACTTTTTATCCCTTTTGGCTGTTATGCACATTCACATCATGTATTCAGACATCATGTGACATCGGCAACTACTGGCCTGGTGTGCATAAAATAGCGCCTTTGTTGTTTTCACAGATCTGTGAGATTATTTTTACAACATTGTCGTCTGTACACAAAAAACCTGGCCATTTTTAGTACATTATTATTGTGTAAACAAACCTTTTTTGTGTAGTTATAGCCTATTACTTGTGGCATTTTATGTGGTTATTTTATGTGGTATTATTATTTTATGTGGTATTTTATTTTACAGGGCGTTCCCAGACTTAATAAAGACAAACCACCTTTTATTAACTTATCTTAAAACATATAAGTGCCATTATTATGTCTCAAGATGCACACCACTGTTGTTTTTGTAAGGCTTGTTTGTAAAAACTACTTAAATGCAGTGGCGGCTCGTGACTGCTCTTCCTAGGGGTGCAAATTCAATGTATTCAGAGTGTCATGTGTGTTGCTTGTGTTTTCAAAATATGTGTTTGTTGCATATTCTGAACCATGTACATCACGTGTTTTCTCAAAATAAGTGCCTGCTGCACAAGCGTCAAAACCGTTTATGATTAAAAGGACGCTCATGTTCACAAAATGCATGCAAGACACTCCCTTAACACTAAACTCTGATTACGCATGAGATTATGTGAGTATCTGGCAAACGCGAGTGTCTCTTTTATCATAAACGCTTTAGACATGTCTAGGGCTGTTCCGAATACCATTTTTTGAGCTTCGAAGCTCTAGTAGAAATCAAATTGAATATTCGAAGCTTCGGAAGGAGGGGCTGAACATATTTTTCTCTTTAATAAAGGCAGGAATCTCTGTGCGTCTGTCTGTCTACAGTTTTATGATGTGGCGGATGTGTTGCTGCGGACCCAAGGCAGTGTAGTGCCTTTTTTTGTGCAATATGGACATATGACACGTTTAGAATTGATAAACTTTTAATAAACTACAGAACAGCGCAAGCCGGAAGCAGTGTGCCAGTCACGCGTCCTGCGAGAACGGCATTAGTGAAACAAAACACGAGCAATACTTTTTATAAGGTAGCCTAACATTTTTCTAACAAACAAACACTCCCGTATCAGAAATTAGCAGCACAGTAATTACTGACAACGTAAAGGGTAGGCTATTTAAATAAAACAACGAAAATAAATAAACGAATGAATGAAGTTCAACAAACTGTAATAAAACGCATACTTTCAAAATCAAGTTTATTTACTAACACTTACACCATCCAATATTTTTTTCATCAGTAGAACAATAAAGAAGATATTTCGCAGAAACCCCAGTGCTCCGTCATGCAAGTCAACCGATACGCCACTTTGACAGCTGAAGCATATATATCCAATACAAAAGTAATCCCCCATAACTCTGTGTGACATATTGACGTCTTGTGAAGCAAATCAATCAGTTTTTTTGCAAGAAACTGAGTGTTATTTACAACACTTTTAGCGTGAATGCCAAAGCAGGAAGCGCGCTTTACATTTTAGGCGATCTACTGGTGGCGTTTGGTGGCTATTGGCTATGGATGTTGGTCTCTCTGCGCCACCTATAGAGCTGGAGCGTGAAGCGCACTTCCTGCTTGGCAAAAGCTCTAACGCTGTAAAAAATAATATATATATATTAGAATCTCAAAACTGAAAATCGAATGTCAACCCACGGAACGGATATTTGAATATTCTGGTCCAGCCCTAGACATGTCTGCAGCAGGCACTTATTTTGACAAGACACGTAATGCACAAAGGATCCTCGACGAGCAGAACACATATTTTGAAATTACGAACCACACAAATGACGGCCTACAACTTCGCATTGTGCGCCCTCGGAAAAAGAAGTCACTGGCCGCCACTTCTTACAAGTAAATGTCCTATTATAACTAAAGCCAGCCCAGTCTCACAAAATTTCGTTATATAGTCACGTATTTTTTTGATTCTTTTTTCGTGATATTATCACGAATTTCCGCGTTTTTTCGTGATCGTATAACGAATACCTGTTTTCGTGTGATTATCACGTATTGGTTACTCAACTGTTTTGTCCTATTTTCTTACAATTGTCACTTTGGTTTAGGGGTTAGATTTACATAAAATGACATCCCTACCCAAACCCAACTCTAACCCTAACGCCAGGCGACATTTAAAATAATAAATCAGAAAAATTTGTATAAACCAATGTATAAAGTGACATTCTAATGCAAGCACCAAATCTAACCCTAAACTGATGCACCAATGGTTTAAAAATAGGAAAAAGCAGTTGAGTAACCAATACACGAAAACAGGAATTCGTTATACGATCATGAAAAAACGAGGAAATTCGTGATAATATCACGAAAAAAGAATAAAAAAAAAAATCTGACTATATCACGAAACTTTGTGAGACTGGGTACTGTAGCTAAAGCCTAGTCTTGGATTAATCTAAACCCTGTTCGGCAAAGCACCCCTATATCATTTATTTTAACATAATGTAACTAAATCACCATTGATAATAATGGAAATTATGAAAAAAAAGTCAAGATGCATTACGATAATATAAATTTAAGTTTAAAATGTGCTCAGTGAAAATTCTCATATATATTAAAAGTCCCTGTCCAAATACAGACCTTATTTTTAAGCAATTTGTATTTTTTGTGGGTAATTTGTATTTGTATGTTATTAGTGTCAGCAGTCTGTGGTGTAAGAAACCCATGCGCTGGTGAATAGTAGTTGTGTGGTAATTGCTGTGTAATAGTTGTGTTGTTGTGTGGTAGTCACAGTGCTGTGTGTGTTGCAGAACGGAGGCGTTTAGATGGGTTGCTGGCTCAGCTACACTTTCAGACAAATGTAGAACGCGCTGAAGCGTAAACCCCTCCACTGGTCACGGTTTCACATGGTCAGCATGTACTAAAGCACATCCCGAGGGGTGACCTATGTTGACCATTTCACTCTCCATTTTCTTCTTTGTTTTCTGCATTTTGTTCTCCGCTATTTTTTCTTTGTTTGTTTTCCGGATATCACCCAACACTGGGACTGTAAATACCCAGATGGGATTTAGAGCTCAGATAACTAGTTACTTTGTCCATCTACCTGCACTTTTCTGACCTGGTACATTAACCAAAAAGGAAAATGAAAGGGGTTATGGAGAGTGGGCAGGTGAAGTGCGTTACCATGGCAACCATGAACTCACCTGTTCTTCTGTGTGGGAGCTGTGTATGGAGTGATGGCTGCAGGTCTCTTGGGGAGATGGTTTTCTCTAATGTTTAGGAGAAAACGTAGAAGGAAAACAGACAAGGGGTGTTGAGTACACTGCTCAAATGCCGGGCATTGTGACTGAATGTGCCACGTTTTCTACTATTCAATAACTGAATGCATGAAGACTGGTTACATTATCGGGGAATATGTGTGGAATCATGCTTTTACATTTCCTATGCATTTTGTTGTGTCCATATAACATATATTTTATATTATGATTTTATGTTGATTCTTGATTAAACGTAGAGGTGTACTAGGTGGTACCCAGATCACAGACGAACATTTAACAGGAGGAGAGTTGTACTTTACAGTTGTCACGAACCCATCACGTCTAGGGTGGGAAAGGTCCGATGACAAAATATTAAGAAGCTAAATATTAGTTTCTCCCTCCCGCTCCTGTCCCATCTCACCACAAAACACAAGAATACGTTCAAGAGTTTTATTTACTCTGTGAGGAGCATCTCTTCGGAAAGGGATAAAGGCCAAAATAACAAACATAACAGGAATCTAACTTAATTTTAGATTATTAACTTACCTACAAAAATAAATAAAACAATACAAAAGAATAACACTCTTCTTCCCTCACTCCCTAACTAAGCAAAACCATGAGAAAAAGTAGTACAAACTAAAACGGCCATCCCAGACCTACAGCTCGTAAAGTAATTAATTTAACAGAGGAAACAATAATTGAATGAAATGACACATTAACAAGAATAAAAAACAAATAGAAAAATATTTACAAAACTCTGATTTCAACAGGAGCCGATCTTAGAGGCTCTATAAAGAGATCCAACTCTTAAAGCTAATAACCGACAGTTGCTAGCCCACACATGAGTCACAATAGACCCTAAAAGAGGAGACAGGAGCTGGAGGGTAGAACGACCGAACGTGAGCTCCGCAACGCGCTCTACCGAAGCTCCCACACACGGTCTTCTCTCGTGCTTTATCCAGTTCTCACTCATTAGCTGCAGGTGCTTCCAATCACGCGACACTGCCAGGGATAATGAGAAAACAAGGGAGGGGAGAGAAACACATATAGAAAAGGCAATTTTACAAACACATCACCTCCCTCAACTTTAAGTCCCAGGACGTAACACCCCCACACTTACTTACAAAACCTAATTCAAATAAATTAAAGTTTTGTTACACCACATGACCTTTAAATTGCAATTCAGAGTTTAATCCGCAGTATGCACTCTAGACAGTGCATCAGCTATGATGTTATCTACCCCTTTCTTATGCCGTATGTCCAAATTAAACTCTTGCAAAAACAGTGCCCATCTCATCAGACGCTGATTAGAGTTTGACATCCGTGACAAAAATATCAGCGGGTTATGGTCAGTGTACACCACAATTGGTTCCCCAGAATTTAGGTATACTTCAAAATGTTTAATGGCCAACAGCAATGCTAAAGCTTCCTTTTCAATGGTACTATAATTTTGCTGACATTTTGAAAACTTTTTGGAAAAGTAACTGACAGGATGTTCAATGCCAGCAGCATCAGCTTGCATCAGTACCGCACCAGCACCACGAGCACTTGCATCAACTTGCAAGCTAAAAGGCACATCAAAATTCGGAGCAGACAGGACTGGAGCATTACATAACAGGTCCTTAGCAGAGCAAAATGCGGATTCACACTCATCGTCCCACAAAAATTTTCGAACTGTACTAAGGAGATCTGTGAGGGGTGCAACAACCGTTGCAAAGTTCTTACAAAACCCTCGGTAATATCCTGTCATTCCCAAAAAACGTCGTAACTCACGTTTATTAACAGGGGTAGGAAATTCAACAATGGCTTCAACCTTACCGCTTACAGACTTCACCTGGCCCTGCCCGACCAGTTTCCCAAGGTATGTCACCATTGCTTTAGCAAACTCACATTTACTGAGATTTAATGTCAAAGAGGCAGCAGCCAAACGTTTAAAAACTACCTCAAGTGTCTGTAAATGATCTTCCCACGTCATGGAATAAACCACGACATCATCGAGATACACTTCGCAATTTTGTACACCAGACAACACAGTCTGCATTAATCTTTGGAATGTGGCAGGTGCGTTGCGCATTCCGAAAGCCATCACCGAATACTGCATAAATGCATCGGGCGTAACAAAGGCGGAAACCTCGGAAGCGCGTGATGTCAACGGCACCTGCCAATAACCCTTTAAGAGGTCAAGTTTGGTAACATAACGGGAAGAACCCACCCGATCAATGCAATCGTCTATTCTTGGAAGGGGGAAAGAGTCAGCTTGCGTTACACTATTCACTTTACGGAAATCGGTACAAAACCGAAAGGAACCATCAGATTTGGGAACAAGTATGCAGGGCGAACTCCATGGACTCTGGCTTGCCACAGCAAAACCATTACGCACCAGATACTCGACTTCCTCGCGCAAGGCTTGACGTTTGCGGGGGTTAACCCTGTAAGCATGTTGTTTAATAGGTCGATTTTGACCCACATCAATATCATGCATTAGCACGTTGGTTTGGGAAGGAACATCATTAAAAAGTATTAAATACCTATTAATCAACTCAGTGATATCATATTGCTGTTGTTCCGACAAATAGGAAAGATACGATGGTAATGTAGCTAAAATAGTCGAGTTTGACAGTCGTCCTGAGACACCCGGATCATCCTTGTCAAACATACTATCCTCTACAGACACATCACCGACAGGCATACCAACATTCTGCACGACCGACATACATGTAACAGCAGAGTTTTCCCCAGGCTTTCCCCGAGCAACATACGCTTTGAGCATGTTAACATGACAAACTCGGCTTTTATTACGTCGATCAGGCGTCAGGACCATGTAATTCGTGTCACTCAATTTACGTTCTATCTGGTAAGGACCAGAAAATCGAGCATGCATGGGTGAATTAGGTACAGACAGCAAAACAAGCACTAAATCCCCAGGTTGGAAACTGCGAGCAACACTCTTTTTGTCATAACGCACCTTCATTTTAGACTGAGTGTTGCAAAGATGCTGTCTAGCAATTTCCCACGCTTTCTGAAGATGCTCATGAAACGTACTTACGTACTCCAGAACTGGTTTACGGTGAATATTTTTAGAGAGGAATTGTTCACTGAGTAACTTAAGCGGACCCCGAACTGCGTGCCCGAACACTAGTTCGGCAGGACTAAAACCTAATGACTCCTGCATTGTACTCCGCACAGCCAACATTAACAAAGGTAAGCCATCCACCCACTCTCGACCAGTTTCCACACAATATGTTCGTAACATTGATTTTAATGTCTGGTGGAAACGCTCGAGCGCACCCTGTGACTCCGGGTGGTACGCACTTGACATTTGGTGTTCAACTTGCAACTCTTTCGCTAACTGTTCAAACAAATGGGATGTAAAGTTTGTTCCACGATCTGTTTGAATTACTTTAGGTAACCCGAACATTGAACAAAACTTAACCAACTCTTTAACAACAGTTTTCGTAGTAATTGAACGCAGAGGAACAGCCTCTGGATAACGAGTGGACGCACACATTATCGTGAGGAGATATTGATGGCCAGATTTAGATTTAGGTAAAGGACCTACACAATCAAGGATGAGTCTTTCAAAAGGCTCTCCCATCACCGGAATTGGTTGAAGTGGCGCTGGAGGGATCACCTGATTTGGTTTACCCGCAAGTTGGCAAACAGGGCATGCACGAACGAAAGCAGACACAGAAGACTTAATGTTCGGCCAGAAAAAATGTTTAACAATCCGATCATGTGTCTTTGTAACACCAAGATGTCCAGAACAAACGTGTTCATGGGCCAGCTTCATTATTTGAGTACGGTAACCGGAGGGAAGAACGATCTGACGAACACACTCACGCACAGCACCGGATGACTTCCACCAACGCATCAAAACGCCGTCATCCCAAAAATATCCTACTGGCGTATCTGTAACTTGTGCATTATCACCAGCAGCACTAACACATTTATTCAATGTTTCGTCAGATTTTTGAGCCTCAATTAACTGTTCCCTAGTTGCTTTTAAAGGAGGCAAATTATGTCCAAGGTGCTCACCATCCAGTAGTGGTGGTAGTGGGACAGACAATTCACATTCTACACTATTTGGAGATGAACCCAAAAAAGAGGCGGACAGATCAATCACGTCACTGAATTTTTTTGCTTGTGCCCGCGTCACGGCACATGACGGAAAAACAAAGGAGGACTGTGAAGCCGCTATCTGGTCGCTAACATCAGGCTTTTCAGACACAATCGGATACGGGAAAACCTTTGTCCCAGCCAAATCATTACCCAGGATTAAACTCACACCATCCACGGGTAGTTGCGAGGAAACCCCGACACTCACGGTGCCCGACATAAGGTCAGATCGCAAACAAACTGTATGCAATGGTACTGAAACACAACCCATTTCAACACCACGGATAAGCACATTATTTCCCGTGAACGATTCTGATGAAAACGGTAACGCGCTTTCCAGTATCAACGACTGCGCGGACCCGGTATCTCGCAACATCACTATAGATTTAGGTTCGAAACCCTCGAGCGATACAGTACATTTTTGCATAAACTTCTCAAAGCCGGAAGAATTTGATGGTAAATTTACACCTTCAGAAGTAGAAATAAATGCTACCCCTTTAGGTTTATTAAATTTCTGCTGCCAAGCTTTACAATTTGAAATCAAATGATCAGAGTCAAGGCAGTAAAAACATACCCTTTTTTTATCAGGTCGTTTCAACGCGGTTTTCGACTCACTATAAGACCTCGATGGATTATGTGATTTATGATCTCTACCCATATCCACAACGGACGCAGGTTTAGGAGCGCGCACGGGAGAAAAAACGGTTTTGTGTGTAAGCACAAATTCGTCGGCTAAAATTGCAGCATCAAATAATTTAGAAGCTTTCTGCTCATTTAAATGTACTACAATACTCTCAGGCACACATGTCTTAAAATCTTCAAGTAAGATCAATTCCTGTAACTCCTCAAGAGAAGTAATTTTAGTTGAAAGACACCATTTCTCAAACAAAGCTTTTTTTTCTCGCGCAAACTCCACGAACGTTTGCTTGGCTGTTTTTGAACAAGCCCTGAACTTTTGCCGATACGCCTCCGGCACTAATTCATATGCTCGCAAGACGGCCAATTTTACAGTGTCATAATCTAATGAATCCTCAATTGGCAAAGCCACACAAACCTCTTGGGCTTTGCCAACGAGATTACACTGCAACAATAATGCCCACATATCCTTGGGCCATTTTAACTTAGTCGCTACCCGTTCGAAGGCCACAAAGTACGAATCCACCTCTGTTTCACGAAAGGGAGGTACAAGTCTAAGGTACTTACTTACATCAAAAACAGGAGGATCAGGATCGGAACCACCAGAAGGGAACCCGGCGGGCAGCTCTGGAGCTGGACTGTAACGCAGTCGCTGGGCCTCCAGCTCCAGTTGTTGTAACTTAATATCGCGTTCCGCAGTTATCTCCAGCTCTTTTAATCGGAGTAACTGTGTTTCGTGCTCCTGCTTTTTCATCTCTAGATCTAATTCCTTTAAGCGAACGGTAACCAACGGATCCACTAACGGAATGGGCTTCATCTCACTTACTGACTCCACATCATCAGCCATTTCTTCTTCAGCCCCTGCCTCAAAATCTTCCGTTGCAGCGCACTCAGGAAAAATGCTCATCTCTACCAACTTACTATATAGCTTATCTCTAATAACTTGCTTCTTTTGCTCTTTAGAAATAGCTACATTAAAAAACTCCGCTATCACAATCAAATCCTTCTTTCGGCAACGATCAAATTCTTCCACTGTTGGCGAAAGACTAAACTTTACCAAGTCAAATTCCATATTAAACCCTGTATATTTCCTCCCTTGCCAAAATTCAAAACAGCCAAGCAAAAATTATCGCAAAACGGACGAACGAGCCCCCAATTGTCACGAACCCATCACGTCTAGGGTGGGAAAGGTCCGATGACAAAATATTAAGAAGCTAAATATTAGTTTCTCCCTCCCGCTCCTGTCCCATCTCACCACAAAACACAAGAATACGTTCAAGAGTTTTATTTACTCTGTGAGGAGCATCTCTTCGGAAAGGGATAAAGGCCAAAATAACAAACATAACAGGAATCTAACTTAATTTTAGATTATTAACTTACCTACAAAAATAAATAAAACAATACAAAAGAATAACACTCTTCTTCCCTCACTCCCTAACTAAGCAAAACCATGAGAAAAAGTAGTACAAACTAAAACGGCCATCCCAGACCTACAGCTCGTAAAGTAATTAATTTAACAGAGGAAACAATAATTGAATGAAATGACACATTAACAAGAATAAAAAACAAATAGAAAAATATTTACAAAACTCTGATTTCAACAGGAGCCGATCTTAGAGGCTCTATAAAGAGATCCAACTCTTAAAGCTAATAACCGACAGTTGCTAGCCCACACATGAGTCACAATAGACCCTAAAAGAGGAGACAGGAGCTGGAGGGTAGAACGACCGAACGTGAGCTCCGCAACGCGCTCTACCGAAGCTCCCACACACGGTCTTCTCTCGTGCTTTATCCAGTTCTCACTCATTAGCTGCAGGTGCTTCCAATCACGCGACACTGCCAGGGATAATGAGAAAACAAGGGAGGGGAGAGAAACACATATAGAAAAGGCAATTTTACAAACACATCACCTCCCTCAACTTTAAGTCCCAGGACGTAACACAGTGTAGATGTGTTCAATTGTGTGTAATAAGGGCAGATGTGAAATCACACACGGTTGATGTAGCACCGCACATAACATTCAGATGTTGTTTTCCTGTTGTATCTGCGGATGCACGGCTGCAGTTCCTCCCCCTCATCGGTAAGAGCTCTTAGGAATTATGATCAATTGTTCGACATCCGCGCAATCCATAGCTACGCGTATGCTTAACGATTTCCTGCCAGCTTTTTAATGTATCTATAGGACAGGTCGATTCCTCCGTGGGAAGAATTCTATATTTTCTTGTGATGAACTACTTAATCATTTGCTTTGGCCACTTGAGTGTGAAAATCTATATTCATTTTCCTTTTGTCTTTTATTGGCCCACTCTATTCAAGTCATCAAAAAGATGAGGTTAGAGGTTAACAGATAAATGGCCAGACTTCAGTTTGGCATACTTTGATACTAATTAAAGCTTTCTGGGTCTAATTTACTAGTTCATTAGCCTTCACTGGATAGCTGGGTGTGGGCGTTTACCTCGGTAAATTGCCAATGAGAGTCAAGACTGCAGGATCTTTAAACAAAGCGTTTTGGGAGGGGACGTTTATTGGTGCTTTTTGTTTCCTTTATCTAGAGGTTAAATGGTGGATGGCACTTTAAAACTGATGGCTGTTTTGGTGCCATGTCACCTCTTGGTTATGATAATTACTGTTTGAAATCTTTGTGATGCTATTATATACATACTAAATAGTTGCTAAAAGTTAATAAATGGGCAAAATACAGAGTGCAAAATTCAAATATCAGTAAAGCTTTTGTGTGGATTTATAGTTAAACAGCACCTATTATGCAACATCTCATTTTACACGGTGTTTGGACATAAATGTGTATTGACGGTGTGTGAACACAACCACCCCAAAATGGGGGAAAAAAAACCCTATTAAACCAAAGCAGTCTCATTAAACACGCTATTTTAATTTTCTTATCAATGTGATATCACATTGATCTTGTAAAAATGGGCATCAAAGGTACCCTTATAAGTGGTCTTAGGTTCAAAATCTGCCAATGTATTTAACTTAATTAATCAGAAACAAATGCATTTAGTTGAATTGCATTTTGTGATTTTCCTGTCACACTAATAAATCCCCACCCACTGCCACTGACTGACAGTCCTGCATTACCATAGTTTCCACCCTAAGAGCGTTGTACACTGTTCACCATATCTCAAAAGTGAGCTATTATTGTCTCAGACTGTATTTAATAGAAATAAAATCTATTTTAACTAAAAGGGCTCACTGTCTCTTTTGGTAAGGGAGTGAGGAGCTCATTTGCATTTAAAGGTACACACAAAAAACAGTGCATTTTTGCTCAAACCCGAATAGGGGCCTTTTGGACATGCTATAATAAATAATTTGTGGGAAAATTTGAGCTAAAACTTCACAGACACATTTTGGGCACACATGAGACTTACAAAAATGGGCATTGTAGGTGGCCTTTAAGACTTTAGTGGTCTCAGGTTCGAAACGTGCCAATGTATTTAACTTTTACTTTATGAATCAGAAACAAAAACAAATGCATTTAGTTGCATTGCATTTTGTGATTTCTCTTCACAGAGAGCGGCTGCGCAGCCAGGTGTAAAGCACATCTCTTCTAATTACATGCTTTATGTCATGTTCTATCGTCCGCCTATCTCATTCTCTTTATAAGGCACTACAAATTGGGTTTATCAACGTAAAGGTTGCCATAATGTACATTCATACCGTCTGCATACAAACACCAACTGGTTTTGCGCTGAATTTCAATCTGGATGACTTATTTGTATTGCAGTTTCTGCTAGTGTGTCTGTGTGTGTTTTTGAGAGCTCAGTTAGGAATAGGATATAACTGATGGTATTTTTCCTCAAAGCTGATTCACTATAAAAAGCATGCGTCAGTTAGAGAGCTCATTCCCGAGCCTGTTATTAATCCTAAAGTAAATGCTGGAACAGCTCAAAAGCACAACTCTTCTGGCCCACAATGCAACACTACTCATCAAAGCTTTTATCCTCCAGCCATGATTTCACTATTATGTCCTTGAAACCTAATAGTGCAGATTTATTTAAACACACTTTGTTTAGATATAATACTGTATGTTAATATAAATGGCAGTGTTATGTATATTGACCCAACTCTCTGTTTATGTGCACTCTATTCTTCTAAATATCTGTCAACATTTTTGCACGTCATACTTTTCTTAGAAAAGGCAATCTGCATTTTGTATGCAATTGTGTGCAGTTTTACAGTGAAAAAATATTTAATTCTCTTTAACATATAATGATAATAACAAAAGAAAGCTACACAAAAGAAAATGTATACTGAAATGCATATATACATGTACAACATTGTAAGCTGCTCTTGTAAAATGTTTATTTAATAATAAATACATACAGTACTGTGCAAAAGTCTAAGGCCACCACAGAGATGCTCACAAGTCTCTGAGCTCGAGTCCGAGTCAAGTCTGAAGTCTTTGAGCTTGAATCGAAGTCAAGTCTGAAGTCTCTGGGCTCGAGTCCAAGTCAAGTCTCAACTCTCGTTGTAACAAGTAAAACTCTAATAACAAATAAAGAAATTATAAACATTTATAAAAAAGAACAAAGTTGCACATTAAGTAAGGTCTTAAATTAGCATTAGGTACAGAAATTAAATTAAATGGATAATAACTTTATTGTACAAATGAAATATTATTATTATTATTTTTGAGCAATAGAAGGGATTTTCTGTTTGTCTTGGGTTGTTTGATTAACATAAATGACACAGACTTAAGTTAATTGAGGTTACTGTCTCTTTATTAAGAACAAATAAGCCAAGACTGGTTTCTGACTGGTTTCTTAAGACATAAACAAAAATGTTTTTATTAGAAAAATAATACTGTGAGATCATTTTGTGTGTATGTGCCCTGTCAAGAAAAGAAAGATTTTATGTTGGCTTAACTTTTGAAACACTTCTCTCTGTATGTGCACTACTGAGGGCACTTAAACGCGTGCTCAAACACAGGCAGAGTGCGAATTCCAAACAGCGCTTCAGGAAGAAGATGCAGCAGTCGCTTCACATAAAAACTTTACGTTGTTTTTCATTGCTCTATTCAGACAATGTATGTTAATGGACTACACTACAGTACAAAGTAGCGCAACTCTGGACCTGACTGGAGCTGGACCGGACACATTTAAACGCATGTGCGTACAGAAATCTGCTCAATTGAGCGCCTTTTTGCGGTTAAATTGTTTAACCATTTAAACCATTGCAAGCCTTAGAAACACATTAATGATCAACTTACCCTATTTAAATTGCATATTAATCCGCGAATCGCATGCGAGCCGAAACGCGGATCCGTCACAGCACTACCCAAAGCTTCAGATGAATGGCACAGCAGCAGCCGGTGCAGTCGACATGTATGTTCGCGGCCGCGCGCGCGGAGCAGATACGTCACGTCAGTGGCGGATGCAGAACGTGACATACGGGTGGGCCTGAATCTATGGGTGTCACTTTTGAATAAAAAACTATAACAAGTCTATAAAATTCGTCAAAACTTCAGAACACTAATTTAAACAGCATACACACACACCCGAACTGCACGTCACATTTTTGACATTATTGATACTTTAAATTGTAATGCAACGTGACATTTATTAAGCCTTTTTGGTCATAGCCTACAAAAAAGAACCTGCACACAGTGACAGACAGGAAATATAAATGAACCCAAAAAAAACTTATACTTTTTTAAATAGCCTATTAAAGTGTTTAAATAAATACGGCTACTAAATGCTTAAAATGAAGCTTCTAACATCATATTCTCTTCATGCAAATCACTAAAAATATATTTTCGTTCTCACATATTTAAGTTAACTTACTAAATAAAAAAAGAAAAGGGAATTGCTAGAATAATGTTAGACTGCGAGGTTAAACGAAATGACAAATAAAGAAACATTTAATATACTTTTTGATGAGCACAAGAGCAAGCCTACTCGTGAAGAGCGGAGCCGAGGAGCGCGCATATCAGACGTGAACGAAAGGAATAATGGATTTAATGCTTTCACTTCATTTCCTGACAGTTTCACTTGTTAGTGAGGATAGTATAATGGCTAACAAGATGACGCCGAATTACATACAACATAATTACCTAACTAAATCTGAGAGAATGCAAACACATTACAATATTTTTTCCTCCGCCCGACGGCCAAGGCGCAGATACATTTTTGTAGCCCGACAGGAATTCGCCATAGCCCGTAATGGACGTCGGGCAAGCGATTTTGCGAGGTTTGTTTTGTAGAAAGACTTTCTTTAAAGTGAATTTCATTTTGTATAAATTGTATCTTAATATTAATCAATGTTTGATCAAACAATTGCCTCGATTTAATAAATAAGAAGCAAACCAAGAACGTCTGTGGTGTGGATTGAAGTGAACCCACTATATTTCCGCAGCCTACACGTCTTTCTGCTTTTAATGCATTTCTTAAATTAATGTCTCAATTTATAGGTTGTTATGATAGGCTAATTGTTGCTTAAAAGCAATAGGCTATATTGTATAAAGTGTAGCAATAAGCTACCCAGTCTCCGTGGCGTGACTTATAGTGCTGCTATATCGCTACATCAAACAACATCGATCAGATGTTTTCTTTCTATTTTTTACCCCGCTGTCATATTTGTTGTGTGTTTATGTTATTGAGAGGAAAGCGCGCAGCACATATTTATAACGTGTTGATATTCAAAATACGTTTTCCACTTGCTTGCAAAAAAAGTTCTCAAAGTGATCATGGCTGAAAGCTGCTCGGGAATATTTTTCTCATTATAACGCAACATTCAACTGCTTTAATAGTTTTTAAATAGTTATCAGGCTTATTTATAATTTTACTGTTTTTAACATAACATGCAATAGATAAAATACAACACATAAAGTAGTATACATGTCTAACTATACACAGTAGTATTTTTTTACATTTCTGATTGGGCGGGCCAGCTGTCAATCTGGCTCCGCGCCTGCGTCACGTGTTACGTCGTGGGCAAGTTGTAGGTAACGGAGGGAGGGGTATGACAGCGAGCTCATCAGACGTTTCCTAAAAATAAACATTGTTCACGAGTCGCGCGGCTCGAGTCCGAGTCGAGTCTGAAGTCTTTGAGGGTCGAGTCTCAAGTCGAGTCTGAAGTCACTGTGTTTGCGACTTAAGTCGCACTCGAGTCCGAGTCTCAAACTCGAGTCCCCATCTCTGGGCCACCATCACCAGACTTGTTGTTTTATAAGTTTTAATGTGTATCCATATTTATTTTTCAATCTATTTTATTAAGATACAAACAGAAATACAGGAAATATGTACAAAAAAAATTTCTTTTTAGGCATCGTCTGTGTTAAGTGTGGGCTCTCTTGGCACTAAACACATCTTGAGCGTTTTTGAGCAGAAATAAGTCAAACTTATGTACTCCTACCCCTTCAAACTCCTACTCTACTTAATGTTTCAATTTATAATCTATAAATCTCCATATTCAAAAGTTCTACTCACATACATATATTACACATACATAACATTATTTATACACATAATAAGTTATTCCATATACACTCAAATTTTTGTTAACACTATGTTTCTTTATACCTCTGAAATATAAAAATGTAATAGGTTTGTACATTGCTTTAACTCATTATTCAATTAATTCCACAATTTGACACCATGCTGACAGATAAACAAAAACTTTTCCTTGTAGTTCGAAAACAGTTCAACATTGCAAAAACAACAAATCTTGGCACAGGTCTTTGGCATAGTACTGTATATTTGAATAAATACAAATATAAAACAGTATTGTACTAATACAAACATATTATTATTATTATTATTATTAGCTTTAATAATAGTATTAATTGTATTAAAATGCAATAATATCACATTGGTATACATTTTTATCCAAAGTGACTTTGGATGCACTTTTAGTGCATTTAGGCTTACTTATTTTATATATGTGTGTTCCTTGGGAATCGAACCCATGACCTTTTGGGCCGCTACTGCAATGCTCTACCAACTGTGCTATAGCTCAATTACTATTGTTGATATTTACAAAACAATACTAATTCATTATTGGCCTTTTTGTATAAATGTCATCTAGAATAGTATTAAGCACTATTGACTTAATAAGTGAAATAAGTGGAATTCCGTAAGTGGAATAGTTTTGTTTGTCATTTCTTTTGGAAATGAACAGTCAGGTTTGGCTCATTTAAACACATGAATCTTCATTGACCCAAAACAGAAAGATAAAGAATGATTTGAAGACGTGGAGGTGCCCATTTCAGCACAGAAACCAGTCTCTAGTTTTTCTTCATCGATCATGTGTTGAGCTGTCTGGACCTTGCGAAACCATGGTAACTTCACCGTAGGTGCAATCGATTCAGCCTTTGATTTTTCTTGGCTTTCTCGTGGATGTTTTTACATATTCTTCAGCTCCTACTCTGTTACATTTGAGTTTTCTTCAGAGAAACTTGCAGAGGGATTGAATTTCTAGCTTGGGCAAGACAAACAAACGTCGAATGTGCTTTTATTCACCCGACTGTAGATTTAGATATAAATCAGCTTAGTGAGTTTTCTTCTGTTTTACTAATGATCTTGTCTGTCTGGCTAAAAATAATCTTCTGTTATTTGCAATTCATCCTAGTTGGGCTTTCAAGTTGATGACCAAGGTTGCCAGGTTTTCATAGCAAACCCTTCCAATGGCTACTTAAACCCAATTTAATTTCGAGGGGAAAAGTCACAATTTGTGTTTTTGGCAGGGTTTATCTGAGGTTACAGTAAATATCACATTATTTAGTCGTATTAAAGTAGCCCAATTCTGCAGAAAAAAACAAGAGATCTGGCAACCATGTTGATGATAATAAACTTTAATAAAACATGTGATCCGGTAGCTCAGCCGGTTGTGGGTTAAATCCTACGAACACACATCCTGATAAATTGTATCCTTTAGGATAAGACGTCTGTCAAACATAAATATAAAGACAAGATTGAACTCTGAGAAGGTGTTGACGAAAAAATCTAAACACTGTTTTCTGCCATCAATAAAAGGTTATAGGTGATACAAATCTCTGCCTGTGTCAGTCAAACTGATTTATGTATGAATCGTGTTTCTCTCCGGTAACTGGTAAACATTACACCCGTTACATAACAAACACTCCTGTCTATCGTTGTTCATTTAAAAGCGAGATATTTTTCTTCACTATGTATTCGTGCAAACTCCATTCGAAAGGATTTGAATACATAACGTGTTTGGGGAGTTTATCTACTAGCCGTTTCACGAGTTTTCTCCAGCCTTGTGTAGAAAAAGGCGGAAAATGAATTATTGATTAAAAACAAAATTTGTAATTTGCTGGTTGCTATCAAAGGCGCCCCTGGACGCACACGGGGGATAGCGGGCAGCGTTTGAGTTGGTTTGTGTAAAGAGACGCTGTATAATTCTGCTGACACGCTGCGGTTGATGAGGAGCACGGGCTTGAAGGATGTTGATGGCGGTGTCGGCGAGGAGAATGCTCTCCGAGCCTTTCATCCCTGCTGCTCACTAATGCAGCACTTTGAAATTGAAATGATGGGGAAATATAATACAGTCGCAAATTAGCCCGTTTGCTGCCTCGCTCGCGCTGGAACTTCTTTGAACAGCACTCGCAAATACACACGCGCTCGACACCTAAACCACAGGCCTCAAGCTTTAAAACTTCTGCCACCACTTTCAGAAGATCAGTGTTTTTCATTTGGGTTTCGGGTATACTCACTGGCGTAGCTTTAGGTATTTTTAGCCTCTTTGTTCGTCTCAGTCATGTACGGTTTGTTCTTTGACCCTATTAACACATAGATCACATCACTGTTCACTTATAAGATGTCAACTGCCATGTGTAATGCATGGAAATGAGATCAGGGCCCGGTTTGCTTAAAGTACTGACAGTTTTCTGCTGGTCTGTGTTTGAAGCCTGTATTCATTTTTTTTATCATTTTAACAGAAATTGTTAGCTTATGGACTGAGTTATTTAGTCAATGAAGAGCTAATTAGGCAGTGGGAATTGCTTTAATTCTTTAAGTGGGAATTGCATTGGAAGCTTCGAACAGTTTTATCAAATGTGTCAGTAATGTTTATCTGTTTTCTTGGTGTAAATTGCAGATTCATTGTGAGTCTTTGATTAATACAGTTGATTAATATGAAGCAAAGATAAATACTGACTAGACCAGGGGTTTTCAAACTTTTTGTGTGTGTGGACCACTATTTGTAATCAAGAATTTTCGCGGACCACCTCATAATACTTATTATAAAATATGTCTACACAAAGTCCTGAATTAATCTGCACATCTAAATAGTCTTACTAGCACTAAACTAAAACTATAACTGGTCATCACATCAGTACAACAGGTTTCTTAACCTTATATCATAATTATTTATATACATATTCTCAGTGTTGGGAAAGTTCATTTTCTACATGAACTAGTTTAGTTCACAGTTCACAAATTTTAAAATGAACTAGTTCAATTCATAGTTCATATTTGAAAATGTTAAACTAGGTCACAGTTCCAAAAATGAACTAATTTATAGTTATTTTTTCCCATATTATTTTTTTTAATGATTGCCATTATAGCCCATATAGAACCACAGACAGCAATTATTTTATCAGTTTTAACACTGAAGCTAAATGCTTCAGATTTCATCTTCATGTCCAACTTTAAATCCTTATCCAATCAGGGTTTACATTAGCATTGACTGTCTTTTAATTTTTTTATTTGCTTACACATACCTTGAAAGGCTAGCTGGGTGGGGGTCGCACCCCGGGCGAGAAGCGCTGCGAGGCATTGCGTGTATGACAACTCGCAGGTATTGCAAAATATGAATGAGTTTGTATATTAAAATATACATATTCTTATTTTGCCTTTTCACGGACCACCTGCAGTACCCTCACGGACCACTAGTGGTCCGCGGACCACAGTTTGGGAATGGCCGGACTAGACAACAGTAGGCTATGTGTCATTTTAAATCCTGATCAGATGCTTTTTGTTGCAGTCTCTTATGGCATAATAAACCTGTTTGCCTTGGAAAAAGCATCAGATTGTTTTTGGGCATTGTAAACCAGTGTCCAGTCCTTGATTTTGATTGGTCAATAGCTATGTTTTATTTACTATAAAACACAGCCGTGACAGCTGCACCCAATGATTCTGTGGCTGTGTCCGAAATAGCTCCATATACTCTTAAAGGGATAGTTCACCCAAAAACTTTACTCACTCTCTACCTGTATACATTTCTTTGTTCTGATCAACACAAAGGAAGATATTTAACTAAGAGGTGCCATTGACTTTTATAATATTTTTTTCCTACTATGGAAGTCAATGGGTTTGGTTACAAACCTATTTGGTTACAAACCCATTTTGTTTCAAACATTCCTCAAAAATCTTCCTTTTTGTTTATCAGAACAAAGACATTAGGTTTGTAACAACATTTTTGGGTGAACTATCCTTCTAAAACAGTGGTCTCCAACATAGAAATAATATTTATTTATAACATATTTTTATATTAGCTTGGGTTCTTTTATATTTTTATTAACAGTTTATACAGTGATAAAACACGTTAAATAAAATAAAATAAAATCAATAAGTAAAAGAAAAATGTTTATAGTGGTTTACGAAATTATAGCAGACATTATTGAGTGCACTTATTCAATCCCATAATGCACAAAAGTTATAAGTGTGCAACCAATGTACACTCAGCGACAATCCGCTACTCATTTACTGTCAGACGCTTGCAAAAAAATCGATGTGTCGACGTGTTGAGATGTCTCCTATAGCACCTCCGGCACTTAGGGGTGGTTTCCTGGACAGGGATTATCTTAAACCAGGACTAGGCCTTAGTTTAATTATGAAATATAACTAGTTTTAACAAACATGCTTAACTAAAAACATTACTTGTATGTATTGTGAGGCAAAATAAAAGGCACTGATGTATTTGAAGATATGTCAGTGCAAGTTGTTTTTAGTTTGGACAGCTCTTACATTTATTTTAATCTAGGACTAGTCTAATCCCTGTCCTGGAAACCACCCCTTAGTGTCCGAATTAACTCACTTGTTTTCATTCACTAATATTTTTGTGAATGAGTTTATAGGGGGCTATTTCAGACAAAGCGTGTTTATCACTACATAGCCCCCTTAGCAACATAAACATGTGAAACATTCTGTTGAGGTCGGTTTTGGGACTATTTTCTAGCGAAAGGTTCCTAACTGTACGTTCACAACGCCGGTGAAAGCGTAAAAAAATGCTCCGGCTACCCTGCCAATGACGCTATTAAAAAAAGAAGTAGGTGCTCCAATGCTCAAATGCATTCTCTGGGATCCTCTCATGTGGCAAGACGCGGAGGACTTTGTTGGTTTCCGCCTTCCAATTGGTTGCCGCCGAACCGCGTCATTACCATAAAGTTGAGCTGATTTCAACTCCCCTCGACGCTCACACCATCCAAGACACTCACTGGAGCTCGCCACCGGCTATCATTGAAAATGAATGACTTTCGGACACTTTGATGCTCTCGCCAGCGGCGGGCCCTTCAGCCGTGACTTATTTTACGATACACCACAGCCTCTGGTAACTTTTTGCTTACTTAAAAATATCTAGCTAGTTCTGTAGATAGTAGTTCACTTAAAATCTGCTAACACTGAATACACACATCTGCTTATTGGCTAAAAAGAATGAAGAAATAATAGAGAAGAACAGAATATGTAAGATTGTCAGCTATGATCACAAAGACAGTATGCAAGCTACTGGCTATAGTGTCATTCAACCGATAAAGCTGCATTACATATGTGCATTATTGTGTCTCCTGTGTGATTAAAAGTAGATATCTATAGATAGATTTGCTTTGGGGTTTAGACATGGTTTATAAATGCTACTGTATCTGATTGTTATATGATAAAGAGACCAGTTAGGGATTATACAATGTACAATATATCCTCCAGTTAATGTGGAGTGTTTATTTGAATAAATCCATTTTGACTAATTTCAAAATTAATTGGTTTTCTATACCAAGAAAGTGACAGGATGAAAACCACTATTTTTTTTACAAACTTTCACATAGCACCTTTAGGTCATTTAGTCATTAAGTCATCAATCATTTAGTTGACTAGTAGTATATTTAAAAAATAAACATTAATGACATTAATCAAAACACTTACTTTATCATATTAAGGACACTGTCATTGCTGCTGTCATCCTTGGGGGTCGTCGTTGAATTTTTTTGACAGCGATCAGATGTAAAATGTTTTGGTCCTGCTCGATTTTCATTGACTTCAAGTAAAATAATGGAAAGTTTTGTTATAAGATCCCCTGGCGTCAGTGTGTTAGCATGACAGAAGCTTGATACTGTCGGGAGAACAAGCAACATCACCGGCATTTTTCTGTCTTCCGGGTGCCTCTCGCGTAAATTATTCGATTTTGATGGCTTACGTTTCTTCCCCGTCACAGACCAACAAAATTATTATTTTGTTTTTGTTTGTTTGTTGATCACAAAGAACAAAGTAGATGAGGAAAACTAGGATTCTGTGTGTATTCAAAGCCCCACTATTGTTGTTTACAATGCGTGGAATGGTGCGCTGTGATTGGTTAAGTGGATTTATTGCATTTTGGAGAGAAGGAGGAGTGGCATTTATTGCGTTTTGGGACAAAAGGGAGAAAATATGACAGAATAACGGATTTTGTGTAAAATTAAGAATTTATTTTTTAATTCTGACCTGATACAATACTGATTTTGGCGGTAACAATTTTTTTTTTAAATCGTGTTTTTCGCGTTTTGGAACCAAACTCTTAATTCGTTCTGCTTGGCCCAGTGACATAAGCCTACATAAGTGATAATTTGGTATTTTCCGGTTGTAGCATGTTGCTGCCACCTTACAGGTTCTTCCTCTCTCTTTCTCTCTCACATAACTTCTCTAAACACAGGAATACAACAAAAAGCAACATAGTCTGTTTAGAGTCATCAATCATTTGCCCCCCGCTAGAAAGAAATAAAGAAGCAAAATCAAAAGATGACCAATTCGGATGCTTCGGCTAAATCCCGCTGTTAACATCCAGGCTGCTTTTTACAGCAAAAGAAAGCAATTCATTTCATCGGATCATATCATAGATGCCAAAGAAAGGTCTGAGGACTGTCTGCAAGATAAAATTGAGCATAAATTATCTTTCATTTAACGGGTGAAGCAGGACAGCTAAAATCTGATTCATTACACAGACCGTGAGGCCGGTAATGTTGAACACTTTTCCGGCCACAGCATAAGTATTCTGATGAAATTTATTGGTCATAGGATGCTGCTCGTGTTGGTTTTCTTAGAGAAATGTTTGCTTTAAATAGTCTCCTTCATAAAAAGTTGAACATGACCGTGTTCTCTCTGTGCATGCTCTCCGAATGAATAATGACTTTTAAGCCTTTCAGCTCCTCTGCAGAGAAGAGGCCTTCAAGCTTTCATAGGCCGACTTTATTCACCCACAATCCTCTGGGGCCCACGTCAAGGGTACATTTTGAATAGCCTTAATCAAATCTTGCTACCTTTCCCTCCACTCTGCTCTTCCTGTTGACTCTGGGTCACTGTTTCTGACTCCCTGGACCTGTGATGATATGAATTAATTCTGCATGGTGATATTTTATTACTCTTACCCCCCTTTTCTCCAAATTTAAATCTGTCAGTCACCCATAGGCTAGTTACCATGAAGTCACCTCTCTCGTGGCAGTCTGAAAGGCATAGCCCAGTGTTTGAAACTCTATGCCTACTTTCAATTATAACTGACAGGCACCAACTGTGGAAGACAACTTTCAGATTCACCTGTATGCGGCAGGTACAAATAAAGCATTTAAGTCCCATTATGGGACTCAACTACATAGGGGTCCCTGGTTTGATGGGGCATTTGCAAACCGGCTCTTGGAGGACTGCAGTCCTGTAGAGTTCACCATCTAATCAAGGTCTTCATGAATACTTGAAAATGACAGGCAGGTGTGTTGAAGGAGGGTTATAACTAAACAGTGTGTCCCTGTTTATGGTTGCCATCCCCAGAAAAGTTTGAAACAGATTGATAGTAGCTTAGAGATCCCTCCACGACTCAAACTTGCTACCCTGCCAGCCCGAATCTAAACGGATGAACATGTGAATTAGACACATGAGAGTTATACATCATCATATTCTTACTGTTGGACAGAAACCTTGTACTTTTTTGCATAAATCATTGCTATTGATCCCTCTTTACGTCTGCCTGCGAGTTTTCCAAATATTGAACAAATTCTAAGGTTGTAACGAAGCCTTGTAGCTCATTTTGATCCTGAAACTGTCGTTCAAACCTTAAAACTCCAACTATCCACTATTGTGAAGTACCATACACATTTTGAAGCATCATTTTGTAATGCTATATGAATATACTCAACAAACACTGAAGGCTAATGTTTCATGTGTTTGAGTTGTCTATATGTCATCGAGTCTTATAGTCTGTGTGTATCACTTTATTTTTTATAACGTAAGATTTTGGCCAAATGACAGGAAAACCTGAGTGCCTAAATAGCTACAATAAACTTTATAACCTTTAAGTGGATGAAAACATAATGGGAATCATCAGGACATTTATAATGTATGCTTTTTATAATGGAAGCTTTGCTTATAATGATTTTATACAGTAGAAGAGGAAAACACTTAACTTAAACCTTGCTTTCATATTTCATGGGCTCATCTGCTTGCCTGTACATAGTATCCTTTTTTTAAGGTGTGTACTAAATTTTGTCTTTTAGTAGAACTGTCTAAATACAGTACCTTAAGCCTACGCCAAGTAACGTATTGGGCTCTATCATACACCAGGCGCAATGCAGCGCAATGCGCGACGCAAGTGTCTTCTGCTAGTTTCAATCCCGCGCAATGATAATTTTCACGTTTAGCGCCACGTTGTTTGAATAGCAAATGCATTTGCACCCAATTCTGAAAACGAGGTGTGTTCAGGTGCATTGTTGGTGCGTTGCTATTTTGAGGCAACTAAAACAGACTACGCCATTGACCAACAAAAACCTGGTCTAAAGTCTAAAGAGCGCGTTAGCAATATGCGCCTATAAACGGGACGACAACATACATGAATGCGCAGCAGCACAAAAACGCTTTTAAATATGAAAGATTAAAGGATTGAAATGTAAAATATTATTATTGAGTCTCTTGGACATAAATGAGGACCGATTATGAGACGTTAGAAGGCGTAAAGAGCTGCTTCACCCATAACCTGGTAAGAAAAGAAACTCTTTGCTTTAAACAAATGCATCTATTTTCAAATGTTTTTTAAATGCTACCCTACGGATTTATTGTAAATGATGACTCTGTACCTGTGGATATGATAAGATGAGAAACATTTTTAAGTAATGCTTTGTAAAAAATCCCTGGCGCTGTTCTAGTGCTGAAACGCTTCGGCTCTCTGCACGTTTGTAAATTCTTTTTCTCTTGTTTGTATTTTTAGAGTACAAACATTGTATTTTATTACAATGATTATGTAGGCTATCAATACATTTACAGCAATTAAAAGCCTGCTATTTTTACTTCTATGACTGAAAGAAAATAGCTTTTAAAGGTTTTAATAAAAAAATAACAATTTCAATACAAGTGAAAAACAACATAATTATTTAACATTAATCTTAAACTGGGGATCTTCTTCCTCCGCTTAGTTTTTCAGTTTACAAAGTCCATCATCTAAATAGGGATTAAACATAGCGCCAGCGCAACTGGCTTTTAAAGGGGATGAGAGCTGAGACTCTCATTGGTTTATTGCACGTTACGCCCAAAACACACCCATTACTCATTAGGAGAATATGAACAACCCTTTTCGACTGTGTGTTCGCCGCACAAACCATTTTTCCCGTCGTCAAATTAGCAAAAGTGGCATTGGACACGCCCATTTAATCCATGCACCGTGCGCTTTAGACAATGCGCTTAGATCGTTAAAATAGGGCCCATTGTCTATAATGTAAACACTTACTATATAATGTATTTTGAATGCTATATACTGTTATTTTATAACAGACATGTCACGAATCTCCATCATCCGCTGGTCAAAAACAGATTATCATATCAACATTTTGGTAAAATTGTCATGTATCACAAGGCGGAGAACCCAGATGTAGACGTTTTCACACAAAACTCTATTTACAATAATAAAAAGACCCGCAAGGGGGCAAAACAACTGACAGAACTCAAGGGACAGAACACAAGGACACTTAATAGGGGAGTAAATGATGAGGGTGCACATGAATGAAACAATAATAGGGTAATTAACAAGTAGACGAGGGGGTGGGGTCAGGAGATGAGACAGGGAAGCACACAGCACAAACAAAGGCCATGTGCTACCACACAAAACACGTGGGGCTGTCATGATCCTGCCACAAGGAGCAAAACTATGACAATAAGTTATAGGCCCTGTCCCAATTGGCACACTTTCGATCTTGTGGCCTTGAATTACGCATGCTTGCTTAGTCTACGAGTTCGTAGGGTATCCTATCTGTCATTTTTAAGCTCCAAAGTGTGCTCTTCAGTGCCCCTTTTGCACCTTTGATGCAGTCTTGGGTGAGGCCGCACGGCTCCACGCACTTTACCAACCCAGAAGTCTTTGTTTTGTATTATTTATATATTATTCATTTTCTGAAAAGTATTGGTTTTGTAGATACAAGGTTTCGATCCAACAGCTTTGATATGTGAATTTGTGTATACAAACACAATAGAAACTCTAATCTATCAAGCCGAATGTGGTGGATCTGAGTCCATCTAGGATCATATTTCTCCCGTGGATCCTCTCTACTCCCTGATGGGTAGCTGGCTCATTACAAGGTTTGTCATCTCTCCATGTCGACTCTTATGGCTTTGACAGTTCCTAATGAAATCTTTCCTCTCAAATGTTACCTGCCTTTATGTCCTGTCACTCTGCCTCTCTAATGAGCAGCACCTTACAATCTAAGGGCCGCAGTGACATTTTGGTCGCTGCCATTTCCCCCTGCTCTCAGCGAGGGCTCCCGGAAAAAATCATCCTAAGACTGGATATTGATATTTCATACAGTAGTTTTGGCTCAGTGCTCACTGCAATCAAATGGCCACTTTGTTCCTTTACAAAAATGAGAAATGACAACCATGTTAAGCTATGCTAGCCAAGGGAACAAATATCCACAACTGCTTCTTATAGAAGTGATATCAAATAGACCTGTGGAGATATTAATTGTTTTTACATGTTGATGACACGGGAACACTGTATTTCTGTAACTCAGTTAGTTCATATTAGAGCACATACTACTGTATGCACTGCATCTGGCCTTGGAAAAAAGTCCATAGGTGGGGTTAATTGTAACAGGCAGGGGGTTAGTTGTAACACTTGCTAAAAATTAAGTTTGCAGGCAAATATTTTAAAACTATTTTGTCTATATACTTGAAGTGGATATTGTTTATATATCTGTCTATAATCGACAGGTATCCACACTGTATTCATTCATACAGCCCTTTTCTAACAATAGTTCAATTATAAATGGATACAAATGTCTAAATATGTGAAAAAAAGCAGCACAATTATGACAAAATATTTTTTATTTGTGACCCAGTCTGTAATATCCATACTACAGTTTAAAAATCAAATTCTGAGAAAATGAGCATCAAAGTCTGATTTTAGCCATTACTTTCATTATGAATTTAATCTTTGACGTGACCTTATTCAATCAATATTAAAGATATGAACAAAAATAAATTTGACACACGATTTTTGATAAGATAGGAACATTTATTTTGTTGGCAGCCAGCAATCATTCGTGTGTAGCCTATTTAAAACAACCACAAGAATTATGCTAACGTTAGCGGTTTTCATATCGTAAGTGCTGAGGGGTTAGTTGTAACACAGTGTTACAATTAACCCTGCTGGGTCAAAATATTTTCAAGCCCACCAAAAAAGTTGCTAAGTGCTGCAGACATATTTCAAAATGATGCTATGTTTTAATCAACAAGACACTGATTAATGTGACATAGCATTGGATTTGGTATCTAACACACCCAACTTAGAAAAAAAAACATATAATGAAAAAATGTCCTTACATGCCACCAAAACAAATACCATAAAAAATTACCATAAATACAAAACGCTCAACCTTGTGGAACAATGTAAATAGTTTGTTTTACAACTAACCCTGCATTAGTTTTTGCCCTGTGCACCCCTACATGTAAAAGGTTAATACATTCAGTCAATATTCATATATATTCAGTAAACCTCCTCAATCCGGGTAAAAAAATCTTGCAGTGAAACAATTGAAATCTGACGTACTGTCACTGTCTTTCATCCAATTCGTCTTCTGTGCACTTAGAGGACTTTGCTAAAAAATTGAGGCATTTAATGGATTCTGCCAACGAAGCTGTATTTCTAAATGAGGGATTAAGCAGATTTTAAGCACCGGTATTTGATTTATGTATAAATGTGATGATGATACGGGAACACTGTGTTTCTGTAACTCAATTTGTAGATGTTGTGGGTTCACATATTTCAGCACATACTGTACTATGCACTGCATGTGGTTTTGGAAAAAACAGTTCTTATTAAATACGTGTAAAAGGTTCATAAATTCAGTCAACATCCATATTCAGTAAACCTCCTTTAACCGGTTAAAAAATTTTTTTTTGCAGTCTAACAATTGAAATCTGACGTACTCTCGCCATCTTTCATCCAATTCGTCTTCCATGCACATAGAGGACATTGCTTAAAAAGGGAGTTTAATGTGGCGTTTAATGGATTCTGCCAAAAAAAGCTGTATTTCTAAATGGCCTGATGCCAGGATTAAGCAGATTTAAAAAAAAAAGTATTTGATTTACGTATAAACGTGATGACAGCCTATCTTTATCTCATTTTTATCTGAGGTGGCATTTAGCGGCTTTTGCATCTAAATGTTACATATACTGTAAAAAGGCATATTCTTGCTTATCAGCTTTTGTTGTTGTGTTATGAAATATTCATACTGTTGGAATAGTGCTGGGATCATTTTTGTAATCGGAATGATCTTTACTGCTTTCCTCTTCTTTCAGCTGGATGAGTAAACAGAGCAAAAACATGGGTGGGGGGATGCATGCATGCTGTCATGTACAGTAGTACAGTGGTGTTGTGCGACTGGGGCGGATGCTGGTTTGACACAGCCGGCGCATGGGAAGCTGACGACTGCACTGCCTGACAAGCGCCTGCAGGAAACACAGTGTAATTCTTCACAGAGAAACTCCCCTAATGCAATAATAGAAGCCGTCAGAGTAGATGGATGAATAAATAAACAGTGCAGATGCCTTGGCTGCCAGATTTGCCAGAGGAAAATGGGACATTCAGTTTTCTCCTTAGGACAACAAGAGGCACTCTTCATTTTCTATGCATGTGCTGTTTGAGATCAAAGTAAACCATTAGTGGCAGGTGACAGCTGAACGCATTGTAAACAAACATTAAATCCTGCAGGGATGCATTGTGTGCTTTAATATAAAAAATATGCATTGTAATGCAATTACTTTGAATTTACTGTTAAAATCCTACATAAGGAAAAAACATGCTGTGAAAATGGAATATACGCCATGTCAAATATTGAAATTATTGACAAGAAGCCATACCTAAGGTAAAAAACTGATATCATATCAATATCAAGTTATGTCAACTTACAACTTAAAATGAAGAAATCACAGTAATAAGCATCAAATGAATCTTTCGCATCTCATATTGATTTAACAGAGCACACAATGGGACAGCTGCACATTGCATGAGAGAGCTGGGAGCAATAACAGATACATATATAAGACATGCAATATTTTCTTTGTTTACGCATGATTTTTCTGTGTTTATTTTCTTCTGACCATCAGTTCTCTCTCTTTCTCTGAATTATATTCACAACGCTGCTGAAGCTTTTAGCTACATGATGCATGTTTGCTAGCCTGGGGCTTGTTTAGCCGGGATTTGTGAAAATCCTTGTACTAGGCAGCAATAGGGAAAGGCACTTATATTTCTCTGTGCGCTGCAGCGCTAGGATACATCCTCGAGTGTGACTGGAGGATGTTTTCTTTTGAGAGAGTCTTCTGGTAACCCTTCCATTTGGACTGTTTGCGTTACACAGAAAGAGATATCAGATGGTGCTGCAACCAGCAGAAACAGCATCAATGAACAACTCAGAGCAGAACAGCAAGGCAGCTCAGCTTTTTTGGCATGAATTTGTTTGTTTACACCGATGTTTAAGATGTTTTGGCCTGTGGACATCGACGAGTCAGTTTCAGTGGCGAGACTATCATTACCGATCTCACGACTTGACATGCCCTGGGTGATTCTTATGGAAACTGTCAACAACATGTCTGAGGGATTTTTCACCCCAAACCAAAAATCCATTGTATTTTGCTCAAAGAAAATAAAACCATATTTTTTAAGAACTTTAGGACTTTTTTACCATAACAGCAAAAGTTCATACTGTATTATGAAGTATGGAAATAACCAGAAATGATTAAAATATGCAAAAAAATTCCTTAAAAGTCAGTCTTCTTTTCAATATCGTGACATATATCTGAGTAAAATGGCTTATGAAATGCAAACAAAATGTAGGGCGGGACTTGATCTCATTTATCAACAACTGATTGGATTATTGGATGTTGGGTCATAATGCTAATTGCAATTTTTCCCAGGCAGAAACAATTCTTTAATAACCCCGCCTCCTCGCCATTCCAAGGAGGGGAGGGGATTAGCGTTTTTAATAAACGATTATGTTGGCACATTTATTTTTTGGCAACTTTTTTAAAACGCTGTCGGCGAAAGAGTTAAAGATTTTTTATTTTCCCTAGCTTTTTTATTTTCTTTGTTATTTTTACTTATCGTGTTATGTTGCATTTCATATTTCTTTTTTATGTGAAGCATTTTATAAATTTTCATTATAATGAGTTTTTCTGTAGATTGTATTTTCCTTTATGTGAAGCTCTTTGGCTAGCCTTAGGGCTATTAGAAAGGTGCTTCACATATAAACTTACCTTGACCTTGACCTAGTTAACATGAACTAACAATAAATAAAACTTCAACAGCTTTTATTAAACTTAGTCTATGTCAATTGCAGCATTTACTAATACAGGAAAGGAACATTAAATATTGATTTGAAATATTTTATTTGCTCATTATTATCAAATGCAGACCTTCCACGAGAAAAAGCTGTTTTCTTTTGGTTTTAAGAAAAGACAAGATGATCAAATGTCAAGAGTACACTATTTGATTTAATAATTTGTAAATATAATGTCATATATGTTATTAAAATACCTATTTATATAAAATGTTTGTGTAATATTAACAATAGATAACAAATCTGCAAATGTCGGGACTGGCCAATCAGAATCAAGCATTCCAACAAGCCGTGTAATCACTAATGTTAATGGGTGAGATTTTACTGTGACGTGTGACCATAATTTAAGTGTAACAAATCTTTTTTTTCACAATCCACAAGGTTCACACCGTCAAACGCATCAAACGTCAAAAATTGGATTGCTTTCACGCATAAGCACGTTTCAGGTAACAGCATCAGTCGTGCAGGTGTAGCCAGCTCTGTAGTTATTTATCCAGAAAATCCATAGCTTTCCCAGGCGTAAATTACCCAGGCTCATAGAGTTAAATGCGCTCCCGGCAAAGCGCACATAGATCTCGCTAAGATCTCGGGCTGAGTATGTGATTATACTCATCAGCGCTTATTGTGTTCTGCCGAGCAGGCCACAGTCAAGGCTCATGATACTAATGTGCTTTGGTTATCCTCTCCTATAACATTTACAATGGATTCAACATCAAAACCAGCTCTTCAGATTCTGGTGTGTCCTTATGGCTTGTGTTAATGACTGTTTAAGCCTGTGATTGCTTAACAGAGAGTTTAAGAGGGGGCTTCTTGACAAATGCTGCGGATGTCAATAGGCTCGATCTGAACTCGGTCCACCTCCGTGCATCGATTACTCAGTCAGCATCCCGGAGTCCCGGCAGTCGGGTGTATCCTACCGACGCGCTGCATTAAACAGTGGCCGGGCATGAAGTAGCAGTTTATCAGTCAGAGGTGAATACCAATCGATGACGGCATAAGGGGGGAGATGGAAATGCTTTTGTAGGCAGAGCCAGCGAGTCGAGTGATGATAAATCAATCTAGCATGTTATGACAGTGAAAGAGCGCATGTGTGTAAAGTTGCACATATTGGCATCTATCTATCTATCTATCTATCTATCTATCTATCTATCTATCTATCTATCTATCTATCTATCTATCTATCTATCTATCTATCTATCTATCTATCTATCTATCTATCTATCTATCTATCTATCTATCTATCAACACAGCATAGAGAATGTGAATTGGAACACAGCCTTGATCTCTTTGCAGTTGCTGATCTCCTGCAGTGTAGTAGTTGTGAACTCTGGTGCCTTTGATCAACAGACTGGACCTGGATGAGAGATAGATAAATAGAGAGAAAAAGAGAGAGAGAGACAGGTGAAACCAGCTGTGGAGGTCACACGGGGGCTCCAGAGGAGCCTATGACCCCTCTCAGGGATTACATGACAGGCTGGGGACGAGAATAAATGCCCTTCAGTTCCTCTAAACACTTTTGGGCTTCAAAAAAACAGATACAAACATAAACATGTGTTTTTTAAATGTAAGGTTGTCTTGTTATGGATTGCCTTGGTGAGAAATACATTTAGACAACCTGTTATTACAGAATCAGACCGGCTTTTACATGGTGAGATGATTGCTTTTTAGGACGAGAATATTTTCGAAAAACTTTTTATTTAAAAGCATGTTTAAGGAGGATAACATTGATACATCTCTTTCCTATTAACAATTTTCATAATATTACATTCCAAAAAGTTTTTGTTGACTGGTACTGATAAAATAAGGTCATCATAATATTTGCATTTTTTTTTTAATTACAATTGATTGCATTACCAATTGTGATTGGTTTTGTCATCCTTGCATATCGTCGCTTCCCGATGAAACTCACGTATGTCCAAAACGGTTACTTTTCAGGAAGTGAAAAAAAAACACTGTATTTCAAAAGCAGTTGAATGTAGCGTTGTCATACTTGGTACGGCATCTTTACATGTAACCATATTCTTGCCAGTGTAATGATATAATCCAAATTTGTCCAAAATTGAGTTTAAATGGACAAACGTGCATATTTTACAGTATCGGTGGTCGATACGCGTTCTTCCGATCATTCATTTGAATGGCCAAGTCCCGTTTCATATTGACAGATGAATACGCTCAGTTTATTAAATACCATACGTTTTAGTTTATTAAATACGCTTCTTTTATTTAATATTTATTATACATTTATTAAATGTCTCTTGCAAACTATGAAGGGACAATGAATCAATACACTGACATGGTAATGCTAGACAGATACTTTGTTTGCACAATCCCACCGTAATTTTGTCATTGTCTCACCAGGCTATGTTTATTCGGCTATCTAGTGCTGAGCTTCGATGAAACTTCATGAGACCGGCGAGATGCTTCCACAGGGCGGGAGATATGCGGCATAATTGACAGCTTTGACACCAAATGGATATAGGTGAAAATCAGATGACATGATTTCACAACTTTTCATTGGCCATTTAAATATGTGAATCATACTGTATACGGAAATGTACCTGGAAATTCAATCTGTCGAAAAATCTCAAAATCGGCAAAATGGACATACGTGGTTTTCATCGGACAGCGACAATATATACATTCACATTGTGTACTGAGTGTACTGAGTGTTTTGGCATCAACAGATCGGCTCTTATCCCTTCAAAGACTTCAATCGCACCTAAACCGATATTTGCTGTCTTGCAATCACTGACATTTCCTTCAGGTTGTGCAAATCTAGTTAGTAAATGAAATAGCAACAGATGCTACAGTGAGAAAGAAGACATCTTAGTTTTCTTGTTCTGACAGTCGTCAGTGAACATTTTCAAGATCTAGAGAAAGTCAGTCTTGGCAAACGTGTTTTGTACTGATGGAGAGATTAAGTATAAGCCAGGCCTTGGTCAGGCCTGATCTCTGCGTTTCACTGTCTGCTGGCTCGGTTCACCACGGGCCCTCGTGTCAGGCAGAGCTCAGGCGGCGCTGGGATTCTCCGTACCATATAATGAAGACGGCTCTCAAAGCAATTATCTACTGATAAAAATCGTTCTGTGTAATAAGCTGTGGAACTATGAGACTGCAAAGCAGGGATATTGAGGTCATTTTCATTATAGTTGATGTTATTGTGTGAGCTTATTTGTGCTAGCTGTGTTATCGGACACAATTTAGTCTAATCTTGGTGAATGCTATTTAAATATTTCAGATGTTTCCTTTGTAGGCTTCTGTTGGCGAAACAATGGCTTTAAAGGAAATATGTCCTAGTAAAATTAACTCACGAATTGCTAATTTTTTCTAACTTCAAATGCATTATTATGGGCCTGATCAGTAAAATTATTTTTTGTAATTTGAGTCATATTTTTTTTCACAGAAATAAGAATAAGAATTTTTAAAGTTAGTATTAACTTCCTTTCTGGTAAAATGTCACCATGTAAAATTTCACACTGTTAAAAGTGAAAAGTTGTATCAACTTACTTTAATCGGTAACACTTAGAAATAGTAAGTTATTTCAACTTAAATTTTTCATTTAAAGTGTCTTTCACTTAAACATGTAAGATAAAACAAGTTGAATTACAATCAGAAGTAATTTTTAAGTTGATCCGACTTTTACTTTTACAGTGCAGGAAAAGATTTAAAGTTTGTTTTCAGAGAATATCTTGAACAGGTTTTTGTAACCTAATAAGAAATGTTTTTTTATTGTTTAAGCATAAGCAAACTTAAAAATATATAATTATGTGGAATAACTATAATATATATTACAGTTTTTCTCCATTGGTTTGGCTCATTTCTTGAAACAGAAATTACATTCTCAAAACAACATGGACAAACCTCCAAACCACTTGGCAAGTGTTCACAACAGAATTGAATTTCTCATTCATTTCATCAAATTGCAAATATCTAAGTATATGTCTCAATAGCTCAGTACATATTTGCAACTGATTATGTACAGGTAGCCTACATTTAGCACAATTTCCAAGTGAATAGATCTTTTTGATCTAAACTGATTGGTTGATTCTCAGTCTAATGGTTGTTCACTCCAAAATGTGTCAGCATCATTTCATTGTATAAGTCATCACTTGCACAACAGTCTGTTCAATTGGCAAAATTTGTCAAGAACATAATACCATGAATAACATATATGAATGCTTTGAACATTTGATGAATTTATTACAGCAATTGACAGGTAAAACTAAAACTTGACTAACAAAGTAGGAGTTTACGCTTTTGTAGAGAATAATGGCATTTGAAGGAAACGAGGCCCCTCACATCCTCGTGTTTGTGGATGAAGCTGGCTTCAACCTGGCCAAGGCCGAAGACGTGGCCATAAAATTATTGCCCACCGGGCCACGGTGGATGTCCGAGGCCAGTGAGGGGGCAATATTACTATGTTTGATGCCATATCTGAGAATGGTGTGGCCACTCACATCCCCAGTCTTGGCCCATACTATACACAGATGCTCCTCATCTTCTTGGACCGCCTTCATTTTGATTTGATCCCTCAAAATGAGAAAGGTCTCGTCGGGCCTCACCTACCACAATATGTCATTGTATGGGACAATGTGAATTTCTACAGTGGCCTGCTAATCAGGGACTGGTTCACTACTCACCCAAGGATGGTCATGGTGTTCCTACCACCTTACTCTCCTTTCCTCAATCCTATTGAGTTTTTCTCATCTAGGAGGTGGAGATATATGAGCATAGGGCTCAAAATCAAAGGTCCCTGCTCCATGATGAACGCTGCGTGTTAGGATATTACAGGAGATCAGTGTAGGGGATGGTTGCGACAGGCACGCCGTTTTGTTCCCTCGTTGCATCGCAAGGGAGAATAATACACTGTGATGTGGATGAGAATCTGTGGCCAGACAGACAGCAGCGTGTGGATGGTCAGGAGGGTGAGGATGGTGGCCAGGAGAGGAAGGGTGAGGACAGCGACAAGTGAAGAAATGTTAGTTCTGAAACTCCCGCATTATTTACAGCAGGCTGCATATAATTTTCATTGTTTTTTGTGTTTATATTAGAGTATATTATGCTTTATATATTTTATTTTGGTCTGGTGTATGGAAGTTACTTTGTGTGTGAATAAAAGTCGTTACAATTTCCTTGGCAGTGTGAGTGCAATGTGTGGTGTCAAACCTTGGAGGCTACTCTTCCCTAAAATCATATATTTTTTTTCAGTTTTATACACAATTGTATTCTGTTAGCTAGACAAAAAACAGTACAGTAACCATTGTCAATAAAGGGATAAGACTGAAAGGTGGACATAAGAGATATTTCAATGGTCCCCTGCCATAGTGACAAAACATCTAAACATTTCGACTTGCAGTGCTTACACAATGGCAAAGGGACGATGCATTTTGGGGGCACTGACTGTTAAACTGAGAAGGATATTTAGTTTTGACACACGAGTGAACTGTTTTGTGAGAGGTATGAGCTTTTGCAGGTGAACCATGGTGTTGTGCCGAACCATCCACTTTATTTTGACAAAAGCACCAAGAGTGTTGAGAACGTCCAGTCTGTTTCAAGAAATGAGCCAAAGCAGTTGAGAAGGATATTTGCCATTTTTGTGGCACTGACTCTTTATATGGGAAAGGAATTTAGTTTTGAAGCATGAGTGAACAGTTTTGGGAAATATATGAGCTTTTGCAAGCAAGCTATAGTGTTGAGCTGAACTGTAAGACTGTTTTGCCAAATTATCTTAGAGTTTTGAGAATGTATTTTCTGTTTCAAGAAATGAGCCAAACCAATGGAGAAAAACTGTAATAATAAAATACTAAAAAGTATATATAATAATTATAGAATACTGTATAATGTTATATAATGTAAAATATAAAACACATATTCTCTAAAATCAAATTTTGTTTATGATTTTGTGTCTTCAATTTTGTTTTAGAGAGGTTGAGACTGTATGTATCATAGGAAACAAGACCAATTGTATCATTTCCACAAATCTATTTATGTACAAATGTTAAATACATATTATATATGAACAAATATTTGTTGGTTAATGTTTGGTTTATAGCCTAAACTTTGTTTTATTGCAACAAAATTTTTGTATTTTTTAAATATTATTTCTTAACATTTATCCTAAGTTGTAGCTCTCCGTGATGACTATAAAATCACTGTCAAAGGTGCGGTGTGTAGATTTTAGTGTATAGATGATGTCTTCCATCTAAGGGGACCCGTGGTGTACTGTATGTTGATAGAAACGACTCATTCTAAGGTAATAAAAACATAACGTTCATTATGTTAGGTCTTTATACACCACTGAAAAAAAACAAAGTTATGTATTATATTGCATCCTCCTAAAATGTACACACCGCACCTTCAAATCTAATCAATGTTTCTTTTAGACTCTCATTAAATCATCATTCGTTATTCTTCTTATATACTGAAGGACATCGGATGACCCGATTCATCAGACTGAATCTGTGTTGTGTTTAAATATAGACTGCTGTTAATGTATGCATATTAATTCATTTTCCAGAGAAACTTTGCTTGGAGCGGCACTATAATATTAACAGTTTTTGCTTCCTACTCGAAACAGCAGCTGTCTTACACTCATGTTTGGAGTTAGAAAGGACTTGACCAACACCAAAATACATACAGCTTTGCCAAAAATAAAATGGATGCAGTGCAGCACACAGCCCAATTCCTTCCCTGTGTTTATTTATTCAAATGTGTGGGACATGAGTTTTGGTCCCAGCAGTCTGTTTGAACGGACAGATTGACTTTTGGCTAGTGCTGCTTCATCCCCCAATCTTTCTTTCCTGTACATCATCACCTCTTTCTCTGACACACCTGCATGCGTTCTGGAAACCTGGCCTTGTGTTTGGTCATTTAAAATATGCTCTTTGTGTGCATGAGTTCATATGTGTGAGCGTGTGTGTTTCCTGCGTTCTTGTGTCTAAAAACGATCAGACAAGCAGTATTAACCCGCACAAGCCTCTGCCATTGCGTTGTTATTTCACAGGTGTTGAAGCCTACTTGGATCATTTACATAAAATTTTCTGTAATATTATAATTCTGTAATTATATTTTTTAATTTATGGTACTGGCGAAAAGGTATCATCCAAAAGTGAGTGTTTAAAGTCCCCTTAAACAGGAAATTGCGTATTATGATCTATTTCCAAGTGAAGCCAAATATCACACGAGGAAACTACTGGACGTGGCTTATGTTTTACACTGTGAACTGACTGGATATTAAAAAAGTAACCATTTCATTCAGAAATGGTACACACAGCCAAAGATATGTATAATAAAGGCTAGATGTGTTACGGCGGAGTCTCTAACGTCATCACCTGGCGGCCATCTTACCACAGGCAGCTCACTCACTCGTAGCATTGAGTTTTAATGGTGCAGGTACTTTTAAATGACCATAACTTGCTCAATTTTCTACAAATTTTCAAACGGTTTGGTTTCTTACAAACGTTATAAACATGGCTATAATTCTGCTTTAACATGTTTCATGATTTTTTTTGTTTGTTTAAGTATGCAGTGTCATAGGTACATCTTTGACGTTTATAACAAACCAAAATCTGTAAAAATTAAGCAAGTTATGGTCATTTAAAAGTACTTGCACTATTAAAACTCAATGCTACAAGTGAGTGAGCTGCCTGTGGTAAGATGGCCGCCAAATGCATCTTAACGGGCGAGACATCTAGCCTTTATACATATCTATTCTCACAGCAGGCTGACAGTTGGAGGGGGCGGGGTTAACGGATGCTCCGCCCTCTCATCAGAGAAGGAATCAGGCGGAAGAACATTTTCAGATTAAAGTTTATGAAGGCACATGAATTAAAAAATGATTACATTTTGTTCATAATGAACACTGCAATGTTCCATTAAAAATAAGAATATTGAGTTTTGATTTCATGGGGACTTTAAATTATCACAAGGAGATCATGATCACTGTATTAAAACGGAAGTGGCTTTGGATAAAGCGTCTTCTAGATAAACTCAATTTAAGGTAAATAACAACGCTTTGCATTGGCTGCTCGGATGTAATAATATTTTAAATGTGGTTGCCAGATATGTATTTGCCTTGTAAGATGGAAAAATTTTTGAAGTAGTTTACCCTGTTTAAAACAAGACCACCCCTCATGATTAATAAACAAGAAACATTTTGTATTTAAATATTTTGGGTTGTTAAAAAAAACTAATTTCTTTATTATCTTGTAGATTCATAAAAAAAATGTTTAATTCATTTTTTACTTGGATCTTCCCTACTAACTTTCCTATTTTTTAAATACCGTATCACTTTTAAACCCAAGGATTTCAATGCAAGTTCTTTATGTCTTTGAAGCACTTTTTGAAGACTTGTTTGCTCTTGTATTTTCTCTGTACTCCATCTTCTCCATTCTTGATCCTAGGTCCTCTTTCAAAGAAACAGAATGATGATTTAGCTGATAATGACGGTGCTGAGGATGAAGGTATTTTTTTTGATGCCAAACTGATATGCATGACAAGGAACCCTCCGATATTTTTCCTCTTTGTTTTTCTTAAATTTCTTGTCCTTTTTGAGAGTGGAGAGTTTTTTTCTTGCTCGTTTTTCGCTGGATGTGTTTTGTCGTTTTTGCTTGATTGTGACCTGTCTCCCGTCATTTTAGACACGTACTTGTTAATAACCTTTCATAGGTTTTTGATTGAGTATTTTGATTATCATTTCCTTTTGAGTTTATTTGTTGCATCTCACCTAAACAAAACGAAAACAAGCAAACAAAACAAACTAATAATCCTAATATCAATTCTTAACAATTTTTGCATGATTTTCAACCCTTCTTTTTGTGAAAACAATTTATTCCTCTAAAACAATCCCACTGGCTTCCAATATTATACTGGAAGCCCTCTTCAAAAATTTCCTATGCAACATTGTATGTTCCTGGAATCCATACCGCCACGTCTGCATTTCTGTCAGCCTGCGTGCATCAATAGCCATTACAGTCGAGCTGTTTAATCTGCCCGATGTTTAGAGGCTGTGCAAAAATCTAGAGATGCGCAGCAAATTAACACATTGATTAAGTGCCTGGACTGTAAATTGTTAAAGTGCTACAAAAAGTAATGATAATAATCCCTGAGCGACTGTGTGATAACAGCACTTCCTTTCTTGTTCATGTCAGAACAGAAACCCAATGAAGTCTCGTGTATAATCAAATGAAATAAGAACCAATTAGAGGAGGCTAAAACCAGGAAAGAGGCTGCTCGCTTTGATCTGCACATCAAAAGATTACAGCAGCACAAATATAAAGTGAGAGTATTTCACATCAACTCTCTTGGAAACTTAATCCTCTTGAACAGACCAGACTGTATACTGGGAAAACGGGAGAGAAAGCTGCTCTGAATTACATCCAGGACACAGAAAACAAATCAGGTGTACCGTCTTACCTCTGAATGCTTTCTATCCGGTTACAATAAATAAACCGCCTCAAAAGCCTAGACGATCCCTGCGATATCAAGGTTCCTGGGATTGCCTACTGTACCTGAATGGCACCGTTAAGTACATGATCTGTTATGAGGTCTCCAGTGATCGGCACCTGCATATGTGAGGAAAGCCTTGAGTCACCATTGCTATTTTTAGGAGGATCTGCCCAAATTCACAATGGGACTTTCAACAAATCAGTTCGAGAAGATCTGGACATTGATCAAAAGGACCGGCAGACTAACACCCCTCCAAGGTCGACATAAGGTCTGCTATCATCACACATCCTCCTAGACTTCAGTTCTTAACAAGCGAAGATCAAAGAAGATCCTTCTACTTGGAAACCATTACCTAGAGATACCTTGACTAACAAACACCAACCAGTTTATCCCATTTAGTCTCGAGCTTGTCAGTCAAGTTTAATCAAACATTCATAAAAAAACCTGTCTGTACATTGGGAAAGGTCTGCCGGTCTTCTCAGACAGCATCATGTGATCGAGCTGAGAAGAGACACGGAGGGCACATTAATTATGTAGACATAACGCTACCTTATTAGTGCACACTGCTAATACCAGCTGCCGCGACACCAGCGACAGTTCTCGCCAACCGGCTCCTCTGATTTTATTTCATAGATCCTGTAATTGGCTTGATCACATCACCGGCCCACTTACGGATATTAATATCCATTCTAATTAGTTTACACTTTTGTTTTTGATATAGAAGCAGCTCACGGGCCACTGCACAGAGATATCTCGTGATCATCAATCATATGCAACAACTCCAAATGCCAAGGGATTCTCCAGATATGACTATTTGCTGGAGATTTACTAAAGCAAACTATCACCAAAATCAATAGGCACTCTTGACACGTTCATTAATCTGCTGCTTTGGTACGAAGGGTACAAACATTTATTGACTTTTTGAAGTAATCAGTAACAATAGGCCCTAGAGACGATATAGCACTGTGTGGCCTTTATGTCAGGTCAAAAACTTGAAAAAATAGAACGTACCAAAATAAAAACAGTGTGAATTGGTTGCTTGAATAAACTACTTAAGGTGGAGTTTGTAAATACCGTCACCGCGGGGACACCGAACAGAATACCAAAAATCATGACTGTTATCAAACCTACACGGTGGCCCTAAAATAAGTAATTTTAAGAAGAAAAAAGAAGCAAGAATGTGATATGTTTAACTTGCGGTCTAAGCAAAAATGAAAAAGCTGTATATATTGATGAATATCAGTCAAGTGACCTTTTAGGTCATTCCAGTTGCCTGCCGCCATCTTGAGTACCTACCGAGTACCAGTAGGCTATTGACAAGCATTGGCTAGCTTGCTACGATTTACGGATTGCTTATCTTTTACTGTCTATGTTTTTTATAGATACAGGAAATGGCTACGAAAGACAACATGTCGCACCTCGACTGTCATGAAAAGAAACTTATCATGTTGTGTTGAGCATTCTTAGTGTTGTAAACATAGCGATTTTGATGCTCACAACATATTGAAGGCATAGCTTCTTTTGCGACCACTTCAAGCACTCATAATGGCGGGAGACAAGTTTGGGATGTGAGTGACATCAGCTGATATTCATGAATATGCTGAAGGGTTTAATGATTCCAAATTTGAAAGGTACCGCTTGTAAGTGAGACACATTAAATCACCGTAAATCGTTTCAAACTTTATGACGCTCGAAATATGATGACCCTTTTGTTAGGGACCTCCTTCCTAAAATGTAAATGGGTCAATGAAAAAAAAAAACAGTTTGGCAAGATGAGAAATTCAAAAAACTTGTTTGAAAAGAATGCATCATTTCAATGCACATAGTGTATTTATAAAAAATAAAATATTAAATTATTTAAAAATTACATTTGCACCATTTTTATGAAAGTTACTGAATGGACCTGAAAAGACTAAATGGACCTGAAAATGTCAAATGTTGTAACCGCCAATTGCGCCAAAGAATGAGAAATATGAAATATTTTATCCACCTTGATGGCATGGAAGGGTAATAAAAAAAAATAATAATATCACATGAAAATACATTTTATTAGTTATTACTAAATGTACATTTTAATGCATTTTTATAATATTTGTCTGAACATATGCTGAAAACAGCTCTGTTTTCTAAATAATCTTTGACAAATTATGTAAAAATTTATAAAAATCATATTACACTAAACTAGATGATTATATTTTATTTCACATTTTTTATGAATATATTTAAATTTTCATTAAAAAATACTAGTTACACCTATTGACACAGACTGGTTACACCACATTGACTTTTTGTAATTATCCCTCAAATATTTTTTCAAAATGAAATAAAACCAGAAATTTTAGACTTGGTCCCCAAAAAAGAAAATGTGAAGTAATCTGCTAATTTATTTAGAAATTTTAACCCTTTTACATTTAAATGAACCATACGGACACAAAATAATTAACGTCACGTCATTGACCCAAATAACAATTTACATATTTATATTTATAACAAATAATATATACGTGACTGGCTACACCAGAGTGAAGATGGAAGTATATTTTAAATTCAACTTTATTTGTACTGCAGCAACTTTGACAATAAATCCTGTTTTATAGCAGCTTTACAAAAATTCTGCCTTACAAACCCTGGTAAGATAAAGGGGACCCTAATAAGAAAAACACAGTAGAAAGATACAAAGCAAATATGAATTATTCTGGAATGTATGTACTACAGCAAGAAATGAGAGATAAATACCTAATAAATAATTATTTTCTCTGAAATTTTCTGGGGACCCCCAGTAACTCTTGGAGACCCCCTGGGGGATCCCGGAACCTATATTGAAAACCCCTGCATTAAATTGTATTGCAGAATGTAAACAATACATTTAAACACACTGGAAATACAGAGGTATATACACTGTCAGAAAAAAAATGGTCCCAAGATGTCACTGCGCATACACTTTAAAACAGGGGTGGGCATTGATGCTCCTGGAGGGCCACAGTCCTGCAGGCTTTAGTTCCAACCCAAACACACATAAAATATAATCAAAGTCTTTAGTATTACTTGCAAATGACATGGGTGTGATTAGGGTGGAACCTAACTTTGCAGGACTGTGGCCCTCCATGACAAGGATCCCCACGCCTATTTTAAAAAGGTCTTAATATGTACCATTCCAGTAAACATATATAGACATTTGTTACCAATATGTACTTTTTATGTACTAACATGCTCTCTTTGGTACCAATATGCATCGCTGGTGTACTCATATGAACTCTTTAGGTGCAAAGGTGTACTTTTTGAAAGGGTACCACCCCTGTGACAGCTGGGGAGCATTTTTGACCATTATTTTCTGACAGTGTACAAACAGTGATAGGGTTAAGACACAAATGGATACAGTTGTGGTCACACCTGACTTTCCGTTCCAGTGACTTTTTCTAAATACGCATTTGAATGCTGCAGACCAGAAATGCAGGCTTATAAAAAAAAAATGGCACGTTCCAAATTTCAAGTTGGTCAACTCAGGCTTTTGTATCAGACTTGTGATTTTGTGAAAACGTGACGAACAGAGATTCAACAAGTCCAATCATGATCTTTTCAGGTGCAACCAAAAAATAACAGTATCGCACAATTATATTTCATAAAATATAACAAAAGCTACCATAACAGTGAAAGCATGTGGGAATCCATGATTAATTAATTATTAAAACAACATTTTTAAGGTTGCTGACCATATATGCAAGGGTCTGTGTAGAATTACTCATGCTGAAAGTCTAATGTGACCACATCATGAGTGAAAGAACTACAGAAGAACATGGACAAAACTACAACAGGAAGTGACAATATAACAATAAAAAATTCTAAATAAAATACATAGAAACACTTAAACATTACATTGTGACCTCTGCAGGGATCAAAACCTTTTTTATGGTTTCGGTTCGGTGCTACAAGTGCTGCAAAATTGCACAATTCACTTTAAAGTCTATAATTGCATTAAGTTAAAAGCTTTTAGTAAAATATTTGGATAAGTGTCATGCATGTATGGGTCTCTGGTGACCTTGACATAGTGCTCTCAATCACAGCTTTGTGAATGTGTGTGTGTGTGTGTGTGTCACAGGTGCTTTTTCAGTAAGTTCATGCTATCGCTTAGAGGCGTTCTGAAGAAAGGCCACGATACACTGGACTTATCATTGACATTTGCCATAAGACATTTTTAAAGGATGAAGAGAAGACAAACAGGCCAGTGTGCACATGCACACTGTTTTACCACATTGTCTGGTGATGAAGAACATTTCTGTCAGCATGACCGAGGAGAACTAAGATCAATGGAGTATTTATTTGGTTGAGAAATCACCCCATGTCATTTTTCTCCTGCTGGACACTGATATACGTACTGAGCCACGCTTGAGCCCAAACAGAGTCGTTTTGCATTTTCTGCACAGATTTTGAATCTTCAGAATTCTTCTGAATGGATTTGAGCAGCATGGCCCTTATGTGAAATTGCCCGTAATATATACTGTAAGTGGCCAGAAATACAAAGAAGCCACAACTGAAAAGAAGAGGAGAGATGAGACATTACGTCGCCTGATGAAGAACCATAAAGTGCACATTTCTGAGCATTTGGCAAGAGGGGCTTTGGATTAGCGTCCGTAAGGAAATTGTTTTGGAAAAATGCATTTATTTTTTAGCTTGCCCTAAACCTCCCGGAAGCAGGTCCATGCCTACCCAATAAAATAACAGAGATTTATGTGGAGTCTTTTCAACCATAATGAAATGGCTGTCTCCCTCAAGCAAGACAAAAGTTATCATCTGCATCGCATTTATGTTTTGAAAATATCTCCCTTTTGGACAAAGAGGATTACTTTGCCTAAGCAATGAAAGGACATTTTTAAAAGATGAGATCTGAGAGGATGAGGTGAAATAAACACAGCTTATTGATGTAGCAGTCACATTCTACTCTCTGCAAGTTTGCTTGAAGTTTTGACACCTTGTGGTGTCAACTTTTCAGTCATTTAAAACATTTAGTTTATATATTAAAGTGACTATTTTAATTTCTAGTTTTGCTGCTGACAGGCCCTTTAAAAGAGAGAGCGAGAGAGGGAAAAGGCACAAAAGGCAACCCTGTAAAACGTAACAGGATTTTTTTCCGATCACCAGGAACATGACATTCATATTGCCTAGGAAATTAATGAGCTCATTTCTAAAACTGAAAAATAAAGCCAATGTGGCCAATTTGAGCAAAATGCAGGCCTTCAGCCATGAATGCATATCCAGCTGTCTGCAGTAATTTGTCATTTAATCGCTTCTATCCTCCCTTTTCCAGACATCCGTGAGAGCGGGAGCCCTAAACCCGTGATGGTATTCATACACGGAGGATCGTACATGGAAGGCACGGCGAATATGTTCGACGGAAGCATCTTGGCTAGTTACGGCAACGTCATCGTCATAACCGTAAACTATCGGCTTGGTGTGCTCGGTAAGCAGTTCACCTTAACTTTTTTTATCCTATGATCAGGGCTGCGGTCTGTGGGCCCTGTGACATTTCCAAACGGCTCGCACTTGCATTGTTTCTGTTCGCTGATGTGCGATTCACACTCTGGTGAAAGATGATTTAGTCGCTTGTGAATAGCCTCTAGCTCATAAGCATAAAACGGGAAGTGGCAGCGGCATGCAAGCATGAAAACTTGTTATAGAAAAGTTTGCTGTAGTTGTCCATGATTTAAGGTGATAGTAAATACTGATGCTATCAAAGCTTTATGACCTTCCAGCTTCAATCACAGCCAGATATTCTCTCCTCTCTCTCTCTCTCTTTTCTGTCTCCACTGTTTCTCTTCTTCAGTCTGTCACGCTTTTTCAATGCAGCAGATGCATGGATAGAGATATAATTGGATATTTTTAGTTAATGATACACGAATTGAGATCGCCTCAAGCGAATGGCATTGCATTCATTAAGCTTGGAGAAAAAGATTTGACAGATCTGAGCTTTGTAGATATGAAGCTTTTGTTTCAACACCTGTTATTTAAGCTATATACAAATGCTATTTCCTGTTTAGGGCCACACAGAAAAGTCATCTTTTTAGGATCGCAAAGATGGATTATCTTATGGCACGGCTTTTTTACTCAGATTGCTTCATCAATATTAGTCTGCGAGGTTCTTATGCTAATGGATCATTGTGTTCTTGGAACAACAGCATCCGTCATTGTTGTCCTTATATGCAAATGGCGGTCACTGTTCAGTGATAAACACAATTATTATTTCGAATCACAATATCGGAACCCTTGTTTTATTTGAACATAATATAGCAACTTATTCATGCATGCATATTTGTAAGAAAACCATCAACTCTAAATCATACATCGATCAAGCAAATTAAAAAGTGAATGAATGATGAAGTGGCTCATTTTTTATTTCACTTGTTAAATAAACATGAGCAGTTGCAACCGATCCTACAAAACATTTCTCCATCTACTCTATATATCACCATTTTGACCAGTTAAAGCGGCTTACATTGGTGACATGATTTATTCGTATTGCTGGCCTGCGCTTCAGCAAAATATTCAAAAAGGAATTTGTAAAATTGGCTTCAGAAATTATTTTCAAATCGTCACATGTCATCATCACATTGGCAGCATTAGTAAATGAGGCTCAACATGATCTTTCTCATCTAATGATGCCACTAGCAGCCATCTTCCCTTCGTAACAGCTCCACCACTGATGACTGTTTTTTTTCTGTCTGGCTAGGGCACACAGATCCATTAGGGGTTTAAGCATGTGCCCGCATGCCACAAGCCTTAATTTATTGTTGCTGTGTTTTTCTCATGGCTGTCTGGGGTTCGGCTAAACTCAGAGAAAAGGTGTTGCGATGGCGAGAGGGCCTAATGGATTGTAGCGCGGCACACAGTCTGAGTGTCATTATCAGAACTGTTGTAGATTTATGGAGCGAGTCGCGCTCGTCATGGCCACCTGACTAAAACTGCTCTCCGACAGCTAATCAGCCGCCATAAGGGCCTGTTTTACCGACTGCTGCCATCATTTTTTTTTTTTTTTTTTTTTGGTAATGCTGCTGTGTACTGGCATTCTTTAGCTGGTTAAAAACAAGCCTGGTTTTCTTTCACTCCAGCTAATAGTGTATCTTAAACGTATACCTGTGCAAATAAGAGAAATAAGCAGTTTTACATTATCATTTAATGAATGAAATGTTTGTGGATGAAAGGTAAAGGATCGTTCACGTTATACAGTAGTTGTGGTGTGAACTCCGCTATTCAATTTTAATATAAAACAATTTTTAAAACTATATTTAGTTACCGTTATCGCCCAAAGTGTGAACGGCCCTTAAAGGGACACTCCACTTTTTTTGAAAATATGCTCATTTTCCAGCTCCCCTAGAGTTAAACATTTGATTTTTACCATTTTGAAATCCATTCAGTCGATTTCCAGGTCTGGCGGTAACACTTTTAGCATAGCTTAGCATAATCCATTGAATCTTATTAGACCAATAGCATCGCACTAAAAATAACCAAAGCGTTTCAATATTTTACCTATTTGAAACTTGACTCTTCTGTAGTTACATCGTGTACTAACACCGACGGAAAATTAAAAGTTGTGTTTTATGTAAGGCAGACATGGTTAGGAACTATACTCTCATTCTGGCATAATAATCAAGGACTTTGCTGCCGTAACATGGCTGCAGAAGGTGCAATGATATTACGTAGAGCCCGAAAAAAAGTGGAATTTTTTTTGGCTGCTGCGTAATATCATTGCGCCTCCTGCAGCCATGTTACGGCAGCAAAGTCCTTGATTATTACGTAACAATGAGAGTATAGTTCCTAGACAAATCTGCCTAGAAAATCGCAACTTTTAATTTTCTGTCGGTCTTAATTTTCAGTACACGATGTAACTACAGAAGAGTCAAGTTTTAAATAGGAAAAATATCGAAACTCTTTGATATTTTTTTTAGCGAGATGCTATTGGTCTAATAAGGTTCAATGGATTATGCTAAGCTATGCTAAAAGTGGTACCGCCAAACCTGGAGATCAGCTGAATGGATTCCAAAATGGTAAAAATCAAATGTTTAACTTTAGGGGAGCTGGAAAATGAGCATATTTTCTAAAAAGTGGAGTGTCCCTTAAAAGATAATGAAGGCAAAGTGACACATTTGCTAAATTAACAAAAACAATTTGAGTAACGTTTTGAGGAAACAAACACACAAAAAAGTAAAAAAAATGATTCAAATGATCCAATCATATTATGTTATGACCTTACCCTGATTTGCAACAGAAAGCTTATAATAATGATTTATAAGTAGGGCTGTCAGGTAAGAATTTACAGGTCAATTTGATTTTATTCTACATTTAACCCACGTAAAGAAAAATTTTAAGTAACCTGCAATTTTATATTTTAAACAAAGATGGCGATAAAGAGGCAAACGTTACAGACTGCAGCTGTAATTCTAGAATTGTTCCAGGGAACAATCCCACCAGATTTTCGCCAAAAAGACCAAACATTAATTCAAAGGCTGCGACTTCCAGTTGACGCAACTTAGAGATCCTCCAAAGGCTAGACCGTCTCATTTCAGTTCTCCTTGGGAACTTCGAAAGCTGCGACCTTCAAAGAACTAGTACTCACTTTCAAGGACGCATCCTTGGAAGGACCCAGCCTTCAAATTGGGACACAGCTATTGACTTCATCACTTCTCGTCATCTTCAGTCTTCAGTCTTCCATTTCTTGTTCAGAACGATTGTTTACTTCCAGAATGACTACGTTACAGTAAAACTGTTAAATGGATCCAAACGGGTGGTGAGTTTAGTCAATGTCCAGCGCACACTTGTTAGTCAGCGTGTGTGAGCTTTGCCAGATGCAGGCAGCGTATAAGCTTGTACACAGTGTGCGCTCGCGGGCCATTTGCTCGGTTGTTTAGCCGTTTGTCAAATCTTCACCACGTTGCTCACCCTGTAATAATTGCTTTGCTGCTTTGCTTTAATCATTCTATGTGGCCCGGTGTTGAGGATTATTATTTTTCATGCTTATTAATTTTCTCTCTTGTGAAATAAATACCCACAATGCTTTAGTTTCATTAGTCTTTTGGTTTCTATAACCCCCAACTCATTTGCCTTCTCGTTCTCGTTTTTGCCTCAAGTGTTGCCTTTTATATAACATGCTATCACTCTCTCTCTCTCTCTCTCTCTCTCTCTCTCTCTCTCTCTCTCTCTCTCTCTCTCTCTCTCTCTCTCTCCCAGTTCTTTTCACTTTGTCTTTTTTGCTCTCTCTCACTTTTTCTTTCTCTCTAGTTCTCTTTTGCTCTTCTGTCTCTCAACCATATGCTTGTTTCAACGTGAGCTCACCACATGTGATGTCTGACCCTGTTCAGTAAGCAGTGTGTCAGGGGAGATGCTGCATTGGAGGGTGTTTATTAATCTTAACAAGCATTTAACAACTCTACAGGATTGTTGCTCATCCATTATTTTGCCTCTCCACTGCTGGCTGTAAGAAACTCTTGTTTAAATGGGTGGACAATATAAAGAATATCTTTAGAGACTGTACAGCAGCTGCGTATTGGTCCTACATTGATCTTCATACACAAATTATGTTGATGATAATGTATGTATATTTCCTTGGTGAAAAATCGTTGCTGGAAAGAGGTGGAAATCGTTGATAATCTTAACACTTAAAGGAATAGTTTCTTCTATCATTTGCTTACCATAATGCCATCCCAAATGTAGATTTCCTTTGTTTAGTTAGGTTTCAACTTTTAAATATGTGCTCTCTAATAAATGCTGGGTGATTTTTATTAACCCAGTGTTGGGTCAAAAAGGGATGAACCCAGCCCCTTGGTTTGGAATTTAACTGGGTTGTTTTTACCCAATGTTGGGTCAAATAAAAATATTTTAATTTAATAGCTGTGCTTTCTTTTTGACGCAATGCTGTGTTGAAAATAAGTGTAGTCTCTGTATGTCTAATTTTAGTTTTTTTTTGGTGAGACGGAATTTGGCAGATGTATGAAAGGAAGTCCTGCTTTATAATTAAAAGACCCAATAACACTTTTTGACTGAGGCATCTTTTTTAAAAATTGTTAAGCATCGCCATTCTGAATACGGGAAACCTAAGTTTATATCAATATTGTTAATTTTAAAATTGTAAATTTTAATCTATCACTACAAACTATATATTGTTGGAAAGGTCTAAGCCTCTAGAATAGACATTTCAACAGTGTTTTATGTAAATACATTATGTATGGAGAGTAATTGCTTCATTTATGAAGAGAGTATGCCTAAAAACATTTATATCCTGCTAAATGTCACTGTCCCGCCAGCAAGACGCCAAAGTTTATTTCAATGTTTTGCATGTGAATTCTTATCTATTCATGACAAACTGTATCAAGAGTGTAGATTTAACTTAATAGGGTGGGGTGACGCCTAAGGGGTTAATATTTAATAAATGTTTTCTTAAACAGCCTAAAACAGTGCTGTATTTTAATCTAATGAAGACTATGAATAATGCCATTGTTGTCGGAGTACAAAAGTATAAGACTATTAGAAAATGTAATTATTTTATTCTGTTTTGCACGTTTCTAATTTCAGTAGTTTGAATTTAAATATGTATCTGTATGAAACTTCCTTACTCATACATTTAAGCTGGCATATTTGACCTTACAAGTTTTTGCAAACTCTGATGATCCGTGTTATCCCAACGTGATCTGACTATCTTCAAAAGATCATCTCATGTGGATCAATGGAAGTGAAATAAAGTGACCTTTTGTGCCAAAGAGTTAAAATGGTCATTAAACAAGTTTTGCAGACTTTAATATTTCCTATTGATATAATTTCTTATGCATTTCAGAATACTTGTCTTATTTGGTATTATTAATTATAATAAATAGTCATTTATGCACACGTCATTGGCATGTGGTGACTTTTCCTCCGGGGAGACAGGAATGCAAAATATGTGCTCGGCGTATTGTGTGTGGCTTGTAATTTTAATAAAAAAATTGTGTTCGGTGCATCATGTGAACCTGTGCATTGCACATCGTGTCAACATGCCTGCTGCTGGAATGCAAAATATGTGCTCGGCGTATTGTGTGTGGCTTGTTATTTTAATAAAAAAATTGTGTACGGTGCATCATGTGAACCTGTGCATTGCACATCGTGTCAACATGCCTTGCTGCTTACGCGTCGAAAAGGTTTATGATACAAGACACTCTTGCGTTCCAGACACTCGCTTAACACTCTGATTATCTAGCAAAAAGTATCTACTGTAGCAAATGCAAGCATCTCTTTTATCATAAACCCCCTATGATGTGTCTGCAACAGGCCCGTATTTTGACATATCACATGATGCACAGGTTCACGTGATGCGGCGAACACACATTTTGACATGAAGATCCACACACAACACATACAAACCTCTCCGGAAGAGATGCCACTGGTACATGTTAAATCCCATATTCCTAATGTAAATCTCATTCTCTGTGATTGAAACATATCTTAACAAACATTTTGGAAATGTTGGTCTTTCTTTGTTAAAGTGAAAGAGCTGTGCATGTTTCTTACTTTTGTAGAAAACAACTGCTTATAAGTCTTGCCAAAATGGCTGCCGTGTGCACCGAGTTGCCTTGAGGGGACTTGTCCTGACCCTGCTTTCATGCTACCCTATAGATTTAATAGCTTCACTCTGTCATTTTAACAGTCTGCGGTTAAGGGGGCGTAAGCCTAAGTGATGAGCTCCATTGGTTGTGACTGGTGTCTGCTTTGGTAGAGGGCAAAAAGGCAAGTACCAGAGGACAGAGGACATCTGCCATCACAGGGGCTTTGCCCTGCGAGCGCTGCTAACCGAAGGGATTAGTTCAGCCTGCAAGAGCGCAGCAGATGTCCATCTGGGCCCATTTACTTACAGTTCCTCCTCCTTTTCTTCATACATCTCTTTTTTCTCTCTTTCACTCTCTCTTTCTCTCTCTCTTTCTTTCTGCCTTGCTTACTTTTGGCTTAGTTGCACTGGCATGTATAGCCACAGGCTATACCAAATGTTGGATATTAATAGGTCAAATCACGATTCCTGGACTTTCTGAGGATAAAACATTGACATAGTTTATGATAATGATGTGGCTTTTGGCTTTTTGTGTTTAACTTTATGTTACTGCTATGAATGCATTAATTTCAGGAGGGGGGGGGGTGCTTAAAAGAGACATTTATGTGATGCTATCTCATGTGACCAAGCATTTTTTGTGACATTGCCATTTATGAATCCACTGACCAATGAGAATTTGTGTCCACACCATGAAAACACATTTTTATTTGTGTGTTCTGTCATCATATGCACCCTCAGAATGGTTTGAGGTTGAATAACTGCTTGCACCCCTGGGTTTTGTATTTACTGTATCAGGGTGGTAAATTGAACTCAGACTGAGTCGCACATGGATTTTGGTAATTTACAGCCTGGCCCAGGCAGGAGTCGGCTCCCACTACAGGGACTTCCTGTCATGATGACCGTGGTCACCACCAGCCGCACCGCTGCGTCCATTTTGCTGGGCAACAGCAGTTACTATGGGCGAACAGGCGAGAGGGTACCAACAGATGGATGAAGGCGCAAGGACACATCCATCTCTGCCATAAAGCCAGAGATTAGCCAGGTTCGCTCGTAGGCTTTTCTGCAGGGACCGACCGCCGCTTTCACATGGTGCTGTTGCTTTTGCAGGAAGAAAACAGATGGACGTGTTTAACACCTTAGAAATGAACTACACTGCAGGACCAAAGCCAGGGATCCCTCTGAGGCCATGTGGGGAAGAGGATGGATTGCATGTAAACCTCTGAAGGTGGAACAAATCTTTGGTTAGATGCTTTCCGTGTAGTACATTCAATTACGATTCCCATAGAGATTCCATAGGAATTGTTTCCTGCTTTTGGCCGACTGGCAGACCACTTTAAAAGCCCCTAAAGCAGTGGTGTAAACCAAATGTTGCCGTAGGTCCGGTTAATGCCAGGCACTGCATATTGATTCACCATATTGTGTTTTAACACAGCTCATATTTAAAAGTCCGAACATCATCTACCTGGAAAAGATTTTTAGGTGTACTTTTATCTAAAATTCATTCAGGTGTAAGAATGCTATAGGGCAGGATGGGATAAGGCACATTTGTAAGAAGCGATGAGGGACGTGACACTTTTTTGGCTTTGATATTATGAGTCCTATATGCGCTGGAGGTAAGAGATAAGTGAAATGAGTTTTTTCTACTTATAAAACACCGCACATGGATCTGAGCGAAAAGCCTCTGGTCAGATTCCTTCTGTCTCCTGTTCGGTAGGTTAACTGAGTATAAAATTATCCGTGTGTGATTTTTTTTTTTTTTAAAGCCGTACCTTTATCTGCCTGAGAAAATGCTCGGTTTTAGATAAACATCACTACACAAAAACCTTGAAGTAATTTATCCTGGTCGTTGTAACTTTCTTCAGTCCCCTGGTAAGATTAATTTATGATTTGTTACACAGGAGATTCACAGTTGTAAATGTCCCACAAATGCAGTTAATCAGAAGTTAGTCTGTACCCCAGCAGATAAAGATTTATTTTTTAGTCATTACACTTAAGCTTTAGGCTCTTCTAATTCAGTTTATAATGTTTGGCCAAAGTCTTATTTACTTCCCTGGATTCTTAGCTCTGGTTGTTTGTAGGCTTCAAATGAAATTTTTTGTATGTATCTAGTGGATAACAACTGAATAATAATACATTTACATTAAGCAGATGCTTATCCAAAGTGATTTATAGTGCATTCACACATGTGACTTATCAGCATTTGCATTCCCTGAGACTCAAACCTGTGACCTTGGCCTTGCTAGTGTTGTGCTCTGTGAGTTGAGCAACAGGAAAGAGATTTTGTAGTTTGTCTTTAAAGGAAAACACTACAGTTTTTTATATTTTACTATGTTCTTACCTCAACTTAGATGAATTAATACATACCTACCTATTTCAATGCATGCACTTTTAATCTTTAGACAGCGCTTTGTGAATGTGTTAGCATTTAGCCTAGCCTATTCATTCCTATGGCTCCAAACTAAAGTTTTATTTTGTGCCACCATACTTACTTGTGTAACTACTCATGTAACAGTCTTTAAATAGGGAAAACATGAAAATGTTTGGTGGCTTCTAAATTCATCCCTGTTTGGATCCAAGGAATGAATGGGGCTAGGCTAAATGCTAACACATTCACGAGGCGCTATACAAAGATTAAAAGTGCACGCATTGAAAAAAGTTGAAGTAAGAACATAGTAAAATATTGAAAAACGGTGGTGTTTTCCTTTAAAGGGCACATATTATTAGTTTGGTCCAACCAGACTTTTGTACATTCATTTAATTTGTACAGAGAGTCTGGCCACGCTCCATTGCAAAGCGTTACTTCCATTAAGGAGGGTCTTCTGTTGAAGTTTAAATCTATTGGATCTGCCCAGAGTCACTTAGGATCTGCCATAGGCGATCGCTAACGTGTGGTCGTGACGTATATCATGCGCCGAAACCGTCCGGAAACAACAAGTACGAATAATCAGATGAACAAAACTTAGCAAACCTGGTTCTTGCTCCGGCTTTAACTTCTGTATATTCGGCAGTTTTGCAACAACGGACCGAATAGCTTTTCTCACGTCTTTCTCCGCTGCCATTACTGAACTACAACTCAAACTGACGCACGACCTCAACGTCATCGTTCATAGCCACCCCCCTCTGTTCGCTGATTGGACCTGCAGATTTTTGCAGGAGAAAACGAAACTCTACAGAGCAGTCCCAGACGTAGTAGTGAAGCGAAATGAAAATTAAGCGGACACACGTAGGAGGGCAGAGCCAGGCTAACATATTATGCCCATTTTAAAAATTTAATCTCATGTGTGCCATGAATTTGTCTGTGAAGTTTCAGCTCAAAAACCCCACAGATCATTTGTTATAGTCCAAAATGCTTCTATTTGGGTGGGAGAAAAAAGGGCTGTTTAATGTGTATACCTTTAAATGCAAATGAGCTCCTCACTCCTTTAGAAACAGACAGTGAGCGCTTTCAGTTCAAATAGATCTGATTCCTTTGAATGCAGTCTGATCATTTTTTTCTTAATCTTAAGTGCATTAGTGCTAACAAACAGCTTTTGGGTAAAATGAACCCAGTGTCTGTCAGGGGCTGTGGGTGGGACTTTATCAGTGTGACATCACATTAACAAGAGAATCAAAACTGCATGTCTAATAAGACTGCTTTGGTTTAATGGGGATTAAAAAATAAGGAGTGGGTGGATTTTTTACATTGTAGGGTTGTTGTGTTCACACACTGACAACATACAATTACGTCCAAACACCTTGTAAAAGTGGATACAAAAAGTATTTGTGCCCTTTAAGCCTGAAAAATTCAGGCAGTCTGTCATCAGTAGACTGAATATTTTACACTAAATACACGCGGATCATGTCTGCATTGCATTTGCTGTGGATAAGATGACCTGATTGCCCTTGAGTTCTTGTGCATGCTTCTCTTTCTATTACAAATATTTTGACTGTAGTCCTTATGCGTTATTTTAGTAAAGGCATCCGGTATTGTCTAATACCTTTGAAAATCCAGAAATCCCTTTGAAGGTCAATCTCTTTCCCTTGCGGCACGCAGATTATTAGTCAAACCCACTAGAAAAAGAGAACTATGCAGGATTATGAAAGGAGTGGAGTCGGGGAATTGAAAACAGTGCCAGCCACCCCACCAGTGGAAAAACATAAACATGAGATGCTAATAACCCAGCAATACGCTTAAGGTTTAACATATAAAATGCAACAACTAGCCACGCAGGTGTTGTAAAAACTACAGCTGCTTTACATTCTGCCCTGCTGATTTTAATTACAAGAATCATCATGAATAGGGACGCTGGATCATTGATATTAATCTCTGTGATTATTACTCTTTCTCCTTCCCTGCATCCACACAGGAACGTGCTGCACATCGACATCTATCTTCATTCCCGCAGCCGGGCGAATCCGTAGCACAGCCTGGCTTTGTGGCCGATTCAATCATTCTGAGGAAGAGCCGAAGACTGGGTCTAAAATACCTGTTTAAGTCTTTACTCTTCCCAGGGCAAGCAGGAGTTTACACACACCGACCATGGAGTCTCATAAGTGCCTCCGCTGGGTCAGGGGCCAGATGTGATGGAGATTTGAAAACTGTTTTATGTTCCTTCTGAGAGTTGTATCCTCATATGTATAGTAACCATTACTTTAAAAGAGTGCTGACATGGGATAGCAATAGTCACATGCTTACTGCTGCAGCTCTGAGCTGCGCGTATGTGGACCTATTGATCAAACCAACATGAAAGTCGTGTTATAGTCATAAAAAATTGGATTAATTTATTTGTGTCCATGGCACGAAATTCAACTTTTTTGTGCCTTGAGCATGAATGTCTTTTTTTGTGTCACTCGCACAAATTTCTATAAATAGTTTGTGTCCGTGGCATGACTTTCTTTTTCGTGTCCTTTTATGTATTGTTTTCTCTTTTTTTCCTCTATTTTTAAATCATTGTCGCTTGGGGTTGGGGTTAAATTTGGGGTTTGGGTTAGGATGTACCTTTATGTATTGGTTTCTACATGTTTTTCTTCTGCTTTTAAAACTATTCTCACCTGGAGTTGGGGTTTGGTTTAGGATGTCTAAAAATATAACAGAAAGTGATTCTAACCCCAACCCCAAGTGACAATGGTAAGAAAATAGGAAAAAAAACTATAAAAAAACAATACATAAAATGAAACAAAACGAAAGTCGTGCAACGGACACGAAAAACTATTTATAAAAATTAGTGACATGACAAAGACATTAATGCTCAAGAGACGAAAAAGCTGAATTTCGTGCCATGGACACAAAAAAATGTATCTAATTTTTAACTATAACACGACATTCTGTGAAATCAGTCTGGATTAAACTTACCAGTTTATACCATTTATCAGTTATTATCAAAAATATTTATCTTTAGTCCATGTCCTTAGTAGTTCTTTAATCCTCATTAGTGACTATTAAACAGATACTTTAGCCGAATAAAATGCTCAAAATTATCCAATGATTTACTCACCCTCAAGCAATCTGAGTTACCTTAGTTTATAATCATTCAGAAGAGCACATTTGGAGTTTTTGTAGTAAATGTCCTTGCTTTTCCAAGCTTAACTCTTTCGCCGCATTTGACGAGATATCTCGTCAATCAAAAGAAAACGCTTCCCTGCCAATGACGAGTATTTCTGGCTTTCCCCAATACGGCTATTATTCATCTGGTGGCGCCCTTTCGCAACTTTTTAAACACGGAAGTATTGCTCTATGGCAAGCGGCATCTCTATGAAAAGTCAGTCACAAAAACCTACCCATATTCAAGAGCTGATTACAAAAGAACTACTGAAGGTAGGATGAAACGTTTTTTTTTTTTTTTTAAGAAAATGGGTCTGTTTTTTATTTGGTATATTGTATGTTTATATATTTAAAGAAGAACATTTTCTGGAAGGCCTTAAACTTTTGTGAAAATCATGAAAAATGCTGGGGCTGGCTGGCAACTTTTTTTTAAAAATGCTGGTGGCGAAAGAGTTAATGATAGAAAACAGGGATCAGGGAACTTTTGACCCCAAAAAGTCCATTCATCCTTCACAAAGGTAATCCACATGGCTCCAAGGGGTTAATAAAGGTCTGTTGCGGGAAATCTATGCATTTTTGTAAGAAAAACATCCATATTCCAAACTTTATAAACTGTGATTATTAGCATCCGATAATGACAGCATCTTGGACTCACTTGAATGGACAGAGTTTTAGCATAGTGAGCGTTGGTTGCCATGGGTACGTTGCACAGTGAATCGCGTGAGTCCAAGATGGTGTCATTACCAGAAGCTGGTTACTCAAGTTTATAAAGTTTGAAATATGGATATTTTTCTTACAAAATTGCATTGATTACCCACCGAAGACCTTTATAACCCATTGGAGCCGTGTGGATTACTTCTGTAAAGGATAAATGCAGCCTCCAAGTCAAAAGTTGTTCGCTAATCCCTGTTTTCTACCGTCTTAAGCTTGGAAAAGCAAGGACATTTACTAAAATAACTCCAAATTTGTTAGTCTGAAAGATGATGGACATATGTAGCTCGGATAGCTTGAGGGTGAGTAAATCATGAGACAATTTTCATATTTGGCTGGAGTATTGCTTTAAGTCACCTCAGTGTCAGGCTAAGCCATTGGTAGTTAAGTGGATGAAGAACATCTCAAGGACATGGGCGAGTTGAAAGGTTTGGACCGCTGAGGTTCCTTGCGGGATTGTCAGTGGCAGACACTTCTAGTACGGTAGGAAACGAAGCCCTTGGCAGGCAGGACGTCAGGCCAGATGTTAACGCTCTCCACAGATTTCCCTGCATCCCCTTGTGTGGCTCTCCAGCACTGAACGTGTAAAGAATAAGAGCTTTTCCCTGCTGCGTGTTTCGGCAGATGAATTGGAATTTTGCCTGTGCACATTGAAAAGAAGGAATCTTTATATTGTCTGCTTTGTCCTGGCAGTCTTTTCTCATTATCGTAATTTCTCACAATGTAGGTTGTTTCGTGCCAAAATACGATCACAATGATTTTGACATCGGCAATCCTCCATGCGGTCGATCCGGCATTGCCTGTGTCAATCATTCTGTCAGTCATCCATGATTTCTGAGATGAACATGAGCAAAGCACTGTTGTTAGGACACGTTGTGTCCTTTTTGAGGTTAATATGAAACAAGACAGCACAGAAATTTCTTCTGCCTACATACAAGAACGGGCCAGTTATCTGCCAGTCATCATTTTGTTTGTCAAACATATTATTTTCTTGCCAGTTTGCGAAGGCAGACATGGATATGTCATCGGCGTTGTCTGTTGTTTGTGTAGATAATATGCTGAGACATCCCTTCGGGCTCCTTCTGACACATACTAGATTATTTTCATGTGGCGGATCTCGTGTCGCGTTCTGTTTATGAAGTTCCACGCATTTGAAAACAAGTTACTCCGTAATTTGTCAGCCGTCAGTGTTTTTCTGATTGTGTATGTGTACTGTGATTGTTGACATGTGAATTGCTGTTCTCAATACGTAAGCCAAAATGTTGCCAGTTTCAACAAAACAGAAATCAGCTTTTAAAAATAAGTTTTAAAGTTAGCTGAGTGAGTTAAGAAATGCAAATGTATATGTGAGACATTATACACTGTACAATGTAAATGTGTGCGTATGATTCAGGCGGTACAGCTAACAGCACATTGTATTAATTTCTTGGTAATTCATTTACGTGCAAATTCCTGCACGTTCCTCACCTCAGGAGTCAAATCCGCTGCTGGAAAATTAATTGATTTCCACACCTGAATAGCTCACAAGTTCATTCAAATAATATGGCTTACCCACATGATTTACTACATTTGGCTTTTTGTCTCTTGGCATCGCCACTGGTGAGGAAAATTGTGCTGATTTTGTTTGCCAGATCTTTAACTTGATCTATTATTTTCTCTTCTGCATATTCTCGTGGTGGTAGTAAGGCTAACAAACTTGGACACTGTAAAGGTTGCTGTTAAAAGTTGGGTTTGTTTTCAGAGGGCAACATTATGAATATAGTGACACTTGTAGCAAAGCTGGCTCCTAACAGCGGGTCTGTGGTGAAAACACAATGTGTACAGAGACCTGTCGACACAGAGAGCCATGTTAAGCACTTAACTCTTTTCCTGTCATTGACAAGTTATGTCGTCAATTAAGAGATAACGCTTCCCTGCTAAATATGAGTTTTTACGGCAATCCATATTTCTGATTTTATGCACGAGGTGGCGCTCTTACCCACCTTATAAAACACTATGGTATATACAGATCCATAAGCAGTAAGTATGGTGTGTATGTTTGGATCATTGTTCTGAATCTTATCTTAAAAGTGCTTTAAAAACATGCAATTATTTCAGCTTTTTGTACATTTTTTGGAAGAAACCTACCCATATTTGAGAGGTGATCAAAAACATTTCAAACGAAGATATGATAAAATGATTTGTTGGTTTAAAAGCTGAATGTCTGTTCTTTTACTGATATTGTATGTTTATATATTTAAAGAAGAACATTTTCTAGAAGGCATTAAACTTTTGTGAAAATTATTTAAAAAAAATGCTGGCGCTGGCTGGCAACATTTTGAAAAATGCTGGCAAGGAAGGAGTTAAAGGGATAGTTCACTTAAAAATTAAAAGTTTTCACTCACTCTCATGTTGTACAGTATGAACCCCCAATGCCTTTCTTTTTTTCAGAATTCAACCACAGATTAAAAAAAAATGTTGTTTAGGGTTTTCTGTTACTATGGGAGTGGATGGTGACCACCTCGAACACCCTCCACTACCATAGTAACCAGCAAAGCTTTCAAGCTTTAGAATGACCCAAAAGTGTTAATTTGTGTCATATATTTAAAGTTATCTCGTCAATTAAGAAAAAAAAACATTTGCTTAAAAAAACGTGTTTCTGAAGAATTATGCAATACCACGATTTCCCAATTTATAAAAAAATTAAATTGTTTTAGCTTTTTACTAAAAAAATATTTTTTAAGAAAAATATCCATATTTAAGAGTTTATAAGCAGAGAATTTTTTTCTCGTTTTCTTTGTTTATTGTTTGTTTAAAAGCAGAGGGTCTGTTCTTTCATTTAATATATTGTTTATGATGTTATATTTTTAGAAGAAAATATTCCTGAAAGGCATTTTGTGAAACTTTGTGAAAATCACAAAAAATGCTGCCAAGCAACTTTTCAAGAAATGGCTGGCGGGGAATGAGTTAAGGTTCCTGAAGACATTTACTCATCTTTTTGTGAACATCGCTGTTGTTTCAGTTCTTAAACATTATTGAAAAGTAAACTGACTTAACCAGTGGTTCTCAAACTTTTTCTGCGTGCGGCCCCCCTTGTGTACGGTGCATTCTTTTGAGGCCCCCCAAAGAAAATGTATGACAAAAAACCTTTAAAAAATGTAACATTTTAATTAAACAAAACATATTAAGTTTTACAAAGTAGTGTTTTTGGCTAGTAGCCTTATTTTTTAGGTTTAATTACACAGAATTCATGATAAATGAATGTATTTTATAAAATGTCATAAATCTGGGCCCCCCCTGGCACCATCTCCCGGGCCGGGCCCCAGTTTGAGAACCACTGGACTAAACAACAGTTCAGACACAGAGAATGTTGTGCACTGATACACTTTTTAAGAAAATCTGCATTTGGGTTCTGAGGAACAACGTGAGCTATAAGGGGTTCAAACAATAGATTAAAAAAAGAGTAAAATAATCAAAAAATTTTGGGTGAACTATCCCTTTAAAGTTAGTTGTACACAAGCTACTAGTGATGTTTATCATATACATCATGTTTTATCACATAAAGTCTTTGACATATAAAGCTTTCATCCACTTTATGCTAAATAAGATGTATTTATCAGGCATACTTGCATCATACTTCCTTTTCTTTGTATTTCTGGTACTCTGTCTTTTTAATGTCAGCTTAAAGGCTTTTTTGTAAAGGATAACACCTTCTGGTAAAATGATACGATTAACAAATGTACTGAGCTGAGGAGTATAATCATTGAAGCGGGGGTTGTTTTGCCATGGATATGTGTTCGCAATTCATTGCCATTAACAGAATTCATCAGAAAGAGAAGGCAAGCAAAACAGAGTTGTTTTTTGCCGGTAGGAAGAAACTCGGACCCGGTCTGATTCTACATGTGAAGACAACACTGCAAAGTTGTTGGCAGCGATGCAGTTAACTTGCGTATTTCCGGACTCTTTGGTTTTAATGTCATTTTCCCAGAAAATGTTATTGTGAAAGATTGTTTTTATAACCGTCTAACAATAACTTTGATATTTGAACAGTGTACCGGGTTACAATTTCATACCCTTGTCACTGAAACAGAATAATACAATGATGCCAAATCGAGGGATTTAAACTTTTCATTAAAATGTGCGAACAAATACTTGGAGAGCTCTGTTTTTTATATTATTAATATACAGTGGGGTTTACATGAAGCTTACATGAAGAATAATATTTTACTTGAAAATAAGCCAGGTTTATGTTTAAATAAAAAGGTTTAAACAACAGTTCACCCAAAAATGAAAATTCTGAGTTTCTTTATTCTGTTGAACACAAAAGAAAACAGTTCGATAAATTATGGTAAGCACACATTTGACTGAGCCCATTGACTTCCATAGTAGGAAAAACACATACTATGGAAGTCAGTGGAAACCGTCATCTGTGTGCTTACCATCATTTACCAAAAAAGTAAAAACATATCTATATCTGTGATGTCGTGTAAGCATTGCCAGATGTTTGGCTCTGAATGTAATGAGGTATGCAGATAAGATGCCATGTTTGTAAGACTGATGTCTTGGGTGTATTAGTTTATCAGCATGTGGAAATTAATTAATGGATGCTTCAATTTGTGTACCCGTAAATGAATTTATAGTTGACTGCAGTATAATCGCCACGTGTCCAATATCCTTGTTATTTGAACGGCTGCATGTGCATTTCTATATTTGCGCCGGTGACAAATTAAGGGCAGGGAAGGTGTGACAAGCAGTGATGGGAATAACGGCGTTATAAGTAATTGGCGTTAGTAACTGCGTTATTTTTTTCAATAACGAGTAATCAAATAAATTACTGTTTCCCCCGTTATAACGCCGTTATCGTTACTGATATTAAAATGCTGCGCGTTACTAAAATTGATCTCACTGAAGTGATTTTCAGCCGCGTATGCTCACTCTCTCAGCCAAACACTGTTGTTCTCTTGTGTGTGTGTTGGGAGAAACATAACTAATGATGATTGGTGTGTCTCTGTGTTAGAGGGGGTGGGAGAACCACATAGCTGATGGTGATTGGCTTAGTTTCCAACGTTAGCCAACCAGAGGCAGAGTTCACAAACAGGCACGCCCACTCGCACAGTCCGAGTCTGAGCGAGCGAGCAGTGTAAAATAGTCTGAGCAACTGAGTCACTTTGTCGCTAGATTTAGCAACTTTCTATCACTTTAGCGACTTTATAGGACTAATCTAGCGATCTTTTCTGACGTGGTTGGAGACTTTTGTAGACTGACATGAAAATACGCGTCGTTTTCTCTTCTCAACGAGCAGCGGTGCGTGCTGCTGCTGTGGCCCATCTCAAAGCACTGACATGCAGCCCGGTCATCGCGCAATCAATCACTCGGAAAACACAGGCGACAGGGTGATGGCAAGTACAACAAGCTCAAAGGTAGCGATCGCAAACACGAAGTATAAAGCACTACTTTTCCATTTTTGATGTGAAACGCAAGAATGTTTGTGTAATGTGCAACTTATGCCCATGAAGAAAAAGTCTCTCCACGTCTGTGGCAAGTAATTCTGATCTAATAAAGCACCTCAAATCGTCACATGCTGCCAAAAAATTAGTGATTTCTCTTTAGTATTCATTTTAGTCATTTAACATATTTCATTTGTAAGGGGTATTCAAGTTATTTGAAATATTAGATTTTTTTAAGTAACGCAATAATTACTTTTCCTGGTAATTAATTACTTTTATAATAATGTAACGCAGTTACTAACTCAGTTACTATTTTTGAGAAGTAATTAGTAACTATAACTAATTACTTTTTTAAAGTAACGTTCCCAACACTGGTGACAAGTTTGTGATTTCTTTTCACGGGCTGGATTTCGAATGCTGATGGCTTTAAGCATGATAGATAGAGTTGTAATGAACGAAAGGTGAATTAGACGCACGGTCTTTCCATCGTAACCCAGCGAGACTAATCAGCCGATCACCGTCTCTCTTTCTAACCCTTCATTCCAACTCCAAGAACACAATCTAAAGATAGATGTGCCTCAATTACAATGGAATAGATCAAATTTCACACCCATTCATTTGCCGGCAATTCGGTGCATGATAAACATTGTATTGCTTCATTAATAACCAGACGTCACCCTCATTAGACCCTTTTTGAGCTTGGAATTATTAGTCAAAACTAATATTAACAGGTACATCCGATTTTCATACCTCCCACCTAATTACCAGAGAGCCTATCCAACCGCTCATTAATCACCCACCGGCGGATAAGTCCTTTAGGGACGGGTGCGTGTGTGTCCACTGCCGTATTTCCTGACAACATCTCAGATCAAACACTGCAGGGCAAGAGCACAAATACTAATATCAATGTACATATTTACAGGTTGCTTCTACAGGCTTATGGCATTGGATAGAGATGTAATATTTGCTGCCAGAGCCTCTCCAGTGTTTGTGTGCCGTCTCTAGCCATAGAGAACTTGGAAGTGCAGGAAATTATGGTCCATGGAGCACAACTCTTTTTCGAGCTTGCTGACATGGCACAGGGACCTCCCCAGCCAGCCAAAAAGAGCTTTTCTGTGCCCATTTGGGCCCTCCGTTGGGGAAAAGCAGGGCCTGGGTGATTGACAGGTGGGCACCAGGGCTTAATTCCAAGGGAATATCTCCAAAGCCTAGAGTAAACAGGCCGCTGTATTAGAGAGTCCAGTGGAGATGAGCCACTAAGGCAGTGTTGGCCGTCCCATAATCCCCTGCAAGTACAGCCAGAATTGCTCTTTTAATTTAGTTTACACCCAAGTGGGTTTAGCTGTCTGCTGATGGTGACTGGATCATTATATTCAGATGTAGGGCCCAGTGGTCTGGCAGCTGATGACCATGTTTACTAGAACTCAGTTTATCACTTTAGAGATAAAGATCTTACAGACACTCATTTGTTTCCTAACGCAGTGATTTTTAAGAAAAACTAAAATTGTTTGGATCGCACTATATGGATAAAAAGTGAACGAAAATGGGTGAGCGATTTCGGACATTGATGTAAAATCATGTGCAGGACAGTACTGTCACGGACAGTTTGGTCATAAACATAAAGCTTATATTAATGATTATTAAATGATAAACTTTTGGTTTCTGTTGTGCAAAAAATAAAGAACAAAAACATCTGCTTCTCAGGTTTATTTACTCCTATGTTTATATATTCAATTTAGTAAATATAGTTATTACATTTAAGGGGGTCATGTGATTTTGCTAAAAAGAACATTATTTTGTGTATTTGGTGTGAGGCAATGTGTTCATGTTTTTTAACTCTTTCCCCGCCATTGACGAGATATCTCGTCAATTAAGAGAAAACGCTTCCCCGCCAATGACGAGATTTTCCGTCTTTCCGCAATACCGCTATTTCCGCCCTTCCGCAACTTTTTAAAACCGGAAGTATTGCCCTATGGCAAGCGGCTGCATGTCCGTGTCTGTTTTAAAGATCGCTCTGAATGGGATCTCTCTGAAAAGTCCGTCACAAAAATGGAATTATTTTTGCTTTTTGCTCAAAATATGGTGTTTTTGCAAAAACCTACCCATATTCAAAAGCTGATTGCAAAAGAACCACTGAAGGTAGGATGAAACGTTTTTTTTTGTTTGAAAGCAGAGGGTCTGTTCTTTCATTTGGTATATTGTATGTTTATTTATTTAAAGAAGAACATTTTCTGGAAGGCATTAAACTTTGGTGAAAATCATGAAAAACGCTGGCGCTGGCTGGCAACTTTTTTTTAAAAACGCTGGCGGTGAAAGAGTTAAGGTTAAAAAATCAGATTATTTTTGCTTTGTACATTATTTTTGCTCCTATCTATGCCCCACCTTTCTGAAATGTGTTGGTTTTTACAAAGCTCATTGTTCTGAAAAGCTTGGTGTGCTCTGATTGGTCAGCTATCCAGTGCTATGTGGTTTGTGATTGGACGAATACCTCAACATGTGACAGAAATTTTACCGTATTTTCCGGACTATTGACGGTTTCAGCAGTAACAAAATAAACAGCAGCTTTCGTGGTCAACACGTAACTTGTGGTAAACTCCACTAAGAATAAATAATTACAAAGTACTTTAAATGTAGTTTATTTATATAAGAAGCAACATAAACAACATGTAGATTACCCAGGAAACCAAAACATTTGTTATTTTCGACGAGGTATTTGTTCAAGAGTTCAGTTTAGCAACTAGTCAGACCATTAAACAAACAGAACCGGAAGTAAAGTTCATACCAGACGCGTGTCACATCACCACACTTGCGTCCGATGAAACCGTTTATAAGTCGCACTTTTTTCATAGTTTGGCTGGTCCTGCGACTTCTAGTCAGTTGCAACTTGTATTTCAAAATACATATGAACCAAGAGAAACCATTATCGTCTACCTCCGTGAGAGTCCGCTCTATGCTGCTCCTGTATTTATGTAATTCAATGGATTCAGTGATGCGGAATGACTTCAGGACCTTTTTGAACTTGATTTGGCTTGTAATGGTAATTTATCCTATTCAGACTCCCAAGTATGTTCTGTATGCTATTGTGTTAGTTGAATAAATGTTAATGTTACGTTAACATGTACAGACACCTATTCAGCCTGCTGTTCTGTGCTATTGTTTAATTGAATAACTTTCCTTTCCAGATTAAATGTCTGTTCTTGAGCTTGGAGTTTGCGAAATCATTTTCTACATAAATGCTATGTATAGCCCAGTGCAACTTATATATTTTTTCTCCTCTTCAAAACGCATTTTTGACTGATCTGACTTATACTACGGAAGCACCTTATAGTCCGGAAAATACGGTACGCCCCTTACCATATTTGGAATATTAGCTACCAAAGCACAGTGTCTCCACGACATGGCGGCGGCAACAATACTACAGCGTTACAAATAAAAGCTACGTCACCTTTCGTTATGTATACATTTTGGCGATAATATGAAAATCTTCCCACACATTGACGTAGATATGGGGGGGCGCGTTTGAATGAGGCGTTTTAGGAAGGCATGGATGAGCTTTTATCTTTTAGAAAGAATATTGCTTAAGACTTGTTTAAGACTTCAATCTTTTTGACTTAACAGATCTTCTATATGCACGCACAGCTTTTAAAACTTCAAAGACAGTGGAAAACATGAAATCGCATCATATGACTCCTACAAAAAATATTACTGTCTATCACAGTCATTCATCTATTTATTTTTGAAATGTACACTCTTAGAATGGATATTAGTGTTGATTCTGGGACAAACCACACTAAATGCTTTGTCCCAGAATCCAACTGTCTCTGTGTTATTATTGAAACAACACATTTACTTTTAAAGGGACACAAGGCAGCATTTTTATGTTAATAAATCATCTTCGTAAGTCGGTATATGGTTAAATGACTCATTACATGACGAATGAAGACTCTCTCGCCCGCCCCTACCGTCTGTAGGAAGAATACCCCACTTGCAAGTTCGCTGTATCCGACTCGGTGTCCTTCAGTCTCGTATAGTCTTAGATATAGAACGCATTTACTCCCAGACACTAGGGGGAGCTAGTAGAGAAATAATACTCAGACTTGCCTTGTGTGCCTTTAACACAACTTGTATTTTATTTTAACACAAAATCAACACAAAATGACAAATAATGTGTTAAAACTACACATAATGTGTAAAATCTTAACACAAAAAGATGTGTAAAAAAATTCACACACCCTTTTTAATAGTCTAGAAAATACTGCTAATCTGTTTTTGTGGAAAAGGGAATGCCACATGGAAAGTCCTACCATAGTAAATTGTGTTGTTTTTAAGTGTATTTTAATCGGCCACACAGTGACAAACAATTGCGCTACTCCATGTATATTTTACACATCAGGAGCGTTGATCTTCAGAGGGAATAGGACATAGGAATGATCACTTTGATTGGAATTCGCCCTCAGTATTCAGACAACACTACAAAATGGCAGACACCATATATAGTGCACTAAATAGGGGATAGGGTGATTACAGACACAGCTAATCATTTTCTACGTTGCTGATTTGTGTGTTATAGAAATTAAAGTGAATGGTATTGATATTGGTGTAAATCAAGTTGGAGAATATTGACTGTATAATTTAGTTTGCACACGTTTTGGTTTACGATCTACCAAGCTTGCACAGCAAAACTACTTTTTATCATTCCGGGTGACGTAAATTCATAAAACACATAGTTAAAGCATCAATTACACACCTTATGCACATTATTTCCCACACATTTTATGGAAATAGTATTAAAAGGCCTGGAAATTTACTAGGTAAAAATAAAAAAGGAATATTCAACTTTCCATCATAAAAGTATTCCGTATAGATGTCACATCGCATAAAGGTTACGACTTCTGAGTACTTCCAAGCAGAAATTGTCCAGTAGAGGTTGAAGGCGCTTATGGATTATGTATGTTGGATACCATGTCACACAATCCTTGTTTATTCCAAGGTGGCGGCATTGATCAGATCCGAGTCCAAAGCTGGACCCTTGCCTTGTATGTTTGGCTTTACAGTTCACGGCAATCGGATCATGCTGACTTTATCTCATTATCCAACTTTTAGCCCACCGTACAGGAAATGACAACAGTGGGATTGCACAATGGAAGTTGTGATTATCCAAGAATACCCTTTTCTGTCTTACACACAATGATGTCTAGTTTCTAAGAGGTCGTTTTGTGTGCATTTGCGCTTGTCTGTAGTCTTCCTCCCTCCATCATTACCGGCCTGCTATAAAACAGAGGACGCCAGTGAGCCCATTAACGTCTGCCTGACTGTGTGGACTCTGTCTGTGGTTGGGTAAGGGTAGGACATACTCTAAATTCATGCTCTTGACTTGAAGAGATTGCGCTTGCAATTATCAGAGGACCTTTTCGGGGTAAATCAATACAAATGCAACAATCCAGGGTTGGCAGTGTAATGTCCTGACACCAGTTGACGGATGAATCTGCCCCACAAGTGACTTCATTGGATTGAGGCCATGAGAGTAGATCATCCTCAAAAGGACGACTGCGATACTCTTCTCTGTTCCACAAATGTTTATTTTTAATTATTCACGTGGTGGTTTGAGCGAACAGATGGTTGTCATAACTACTGTACATAGAAACTGTAAGCATTGCTTGCCCGGCAAGATTTAATATCGTATATTCGTTATATTGCGGCAGGTTTTACTCAGTATTTGTTCAACTGTCAAAACTTAAGTTGCTGCTGAAACACCATAATTGGTTTAAGATTGAAAACAAAACCAATTATGGAGAATGACAGGTAAGAAGCACGTTACCTTATGTTTTGGCTCCTTTTTCTGTGTTTTCCTAAAAATCTGACTTACAAACTGTTCTCAGATCAGTAATGCACTTGTAATAATAGTCTCTCAGGTTAACTAGTGCTGTTCACACCCACCACCATGCGAGCTGAATGCTTGCCATTTCCCATTACTTAACTTAATTATACGCGCTAATTATTTTCCCATTACGATTACACAGTGGGGTGGCTCTTATCAAAACAAAAGTGTCATTTTTTGCTGAATAGTTTTACGTTAGCTGTTCCTTTCCTCTGTCATTGAGATAGTGACAGCAGTACTTAAGGATTATGGGGTGACCACTAATACAGCACTCTCTCTTTTTCGTTTTTATTTCTTTTTTCTATGTCGTTGCCCCAGGCCAGGTTTCACAGTGTAACCGTAGCAACTGACTTCCCCATTGTGGCCGTGGGAATCCTGTTATGGAGTACCGTGGCTAGCGTTTATGGCAAAGACGATTGTCTGCCACCCGTCCTTGCGGATTTTAATTCTTATTATATGGTCCCATGTAGTCTGTAAATGAATACTGTGGTGCTATTTAGTTATGGGCCCTAAGTTCCTGTGCTGCACAACACTGGAATGTGGGTTTGATTGTGAGGGGATTTCTGTCTGGTAGGAGTGTTAAATGTATTGAGAATTTGTATGTGGGGGTATTAATACTGTCTCATAATTTTACTCCATTGAAAGTGAAGAGTCAAGTCACATTGGTGACAATGGACCACAAAACTAGTTGTTAGTTGCACAGGTATATTTGTACAAAAAAAAAAAAAAAAATACAAAAATACATTGCATGGGTTAAAATGATAATTTTTTTCTTTTATGCCAAAAATCATTAGTATATTATGTAAAGACCATGTTCCATTAAGATATTTGATAACACTTTACTTAAGGAGTGTGTATAAGACTGACATATGAAATGACACGTGTCATGAACATGAAAGAGATTTTATGCATGTGCATTTGTTCAATTATGTCATTTTTAATGCAAAAAATGTCATAAACATGAGCAGAATAGTGATCAAACTTAAGAAACTACCTAGCGTTATAGGTTGACATTACATTAAACCGTCATTTAAATGTCATTAAGCGTTAATACTGTAAAATCATTTTAAACACCTTAACAAAATGCAACAGACACGTCAAAAGATTATACTTAACTTTATGTATGTGCACAATACATAAAAAACTGACAACTAACAGAACCTGTTCTTCCTCACACAGAGGGTTCTGAAATTTTCTGACAAACTAACAAAACATTTAATTAATTTAATGTAATTAACTGTTTTTTTTTTCAGAAATAAGGACCCTACCTGCATGGCTTAACCCATTATTGTACTGTTTTCATTTAACTTTAGGTAAATCGGTCTCCAAATGCACTAATATAATTTTATCACTTTATAATATTATTATTGGATTATTGGATTTTATTTCTTAAACACCTGGAGGAAAATTAAAAAGACATTATGAACTGAAGAATATATATATGATGTTGTTATAAAACTATTTGACAGAGTATTAACACTTAATGACATTTTAATGACAAATTATATTTGTATCACTGTAGTTGAGGTCAAGAAAAATATTCATGATGCTTGTATAAAACTATATGTGAGAGTATTAACACGTAATGACATTTTAATGATAAATTATATTTGTATCACTGTAGTTGAGGTCAAGAAAAATATCCATGACGCTGTTATAAAACTATTTGACAGACACTTAATGCCACATTTAATTCGTATCACTGGTAAAAAGTGGTCAGTTAGGTTGTCTTGACAAGCTATGATGTTTTGGGTAATGTCAAGTTGTCATAACAAAGACATCTTAAACAAGTCATCTTTGCATCCAAAATAACATAATTAAACGAATGACACTTAATGACAAATCTAAGTTATGTTAATCTAAGTTATATATATATATATACATTGTCATGTGACTAAAAACAACCAACCTTTCCATGACAACATCGAATGCTTGGCCTAACAGCTGATCATAGCTGCACAAAGCAGGTTTTTATTTCTCATGTATATATATATATTTGTAGTAGTAAAGTGCTAGAAATCAATATCCTTTGCTGATAGTTCCTTGTCATTGAGGAGCGTGCAGTTCATGGTTCCATAGCACCCTCACCTGTTTTTACTATTTGTTAAATATATATTTTTTAAAGTTCAATAAATGTTACTTTCTTAAATTGAGACTTGTAACATTTGTCACCATCGTGTCATTTTTATCATGTAAATTGAGTGAGCAAAAGCAGTATCGGCTCCAAATGCCGGCTCAAGAAAATCGGCAGCCTGGTCATCGGCTAAGGCTGATGAAACAAAAATCGGTATCGGCATCGCCACTAAAAAAGAATCCATATCAGTCGATCCCTTATATACATAGGCTCTTTGATGCATTTTGACATATGTGACTTGCTATTTTATGTTTCAGATCATCTTATTTTATAGCTGTTTTACACTTGAATTACACTGATTACTGTATAATCTGATGTGATTCTACAGTAACATGAGAATTTTCTGAGTTTTAAGATCAGTAAGACGGATAAAATATGTTTTTAATTGCCTCTCAAATCAAATACTTATCACATTGCACTGAAGTACTGTTCACATATATGCACTTAAATGACACTTTATCCAAAAATAGACTTACAGTGCATTCACCATATACATTTTATTTTATTCAGCGTGTTCCCTGGGATTTTAACCTATAGTATTTATTCAAGCACTTTAAACTGCTGTCTTAATGGTGAATCAGTGGAAACTTTTGTATGTAGATTTAACTTTAACTGTACAGTATGTAATTCTTGTTTACAGCCCCGAGGAGACATCCCAGTCCCCTTCTCCTGACATGAGATCAGTTTAATGGCAAATAAAAAGCAACCTCATGAAAAGCGGACTATGCTAATTGTCTCATGTCACAGACATCACTCCAAAAAATCCCGATGCCTGTTTACACTGATTCATTATGATTTAACTAATGATTCGATTTATGAACACTGTGGTTATTCTTTGACATGCATTTGGATAACAGAAGAAATTATTTCACATTGAAACAATTCAAAAACGTGCAACATAATACTGTTTCAAAATTAGTTATATTTTAAAGGGTGACTTTCATGCCAAAATTTTGACTTTGTATGATTATTCTCAAGCACATAACCTTTGAGCCGACTAAGGCAATATTCGGTTTCAAGAGATGTTGCTATTTTCCAGACAGACCTGGTTGTTTTGTTCAGTGGGTCTTTGTTTTTTGGTTGTTGGTCTCAAGTTCTCTCCCTTGTGCTTTGCCCTTTGTTGTTGTTGACAATAAAGTAACTGTGTGAAATGTTTGGGGGCAGACGGGTAACATCACAGAGACAGTTCTAGACTATTTGGATGTGCCGCACAGATAACCAGACTGATGAGATTGGCTTACGTACGTGCTTGGAGCGGCGAGCGAGCATTTCTTTCAGTCGGTTCCCTTTGGGCATAGTGGGGTCGAATTGCCAAAAGGCTCAGTCGGAGCACAGACGCCCCACAGATACCTTGTGGCTAGACAAATTTGGATCTCATGATGGCTTGAACGATTCATTTTGTGTTTTGCGCACAGCACAACCCCTTAGGTTGTACATGTTGATTTACATTTCCCTGTACACACATACGAATAATAAATAGAAATGGTTTTGTGGACCACGCATAGCTTGTTGACTAAATGTTTGTTTTGGTGTAGGTGTGGGTTAAACGAGTCCACCAGTCGTCCAACCCCCCCACCCCAAAAAAAAAAGAATAATGTCAAACGTCTCTGTTTTGGTGCTTGCTGCCGACAGAGCCAAGAATTGTCCTCTTTGAAAGGCAGGTGATTATGTCCATTTATCAACATCACCGGCACAGCTAGAGCCTGTAACATGTGTGTTTGTGTGACAGGTCTTTCACATTGATTAAGCTTCAGGTCCACAGGGTGACTCTGTACCGAAAGAAACTCTGCTTTTGCTGACTGCACATCCACCCAACGTGCACCTGCAAAGAGATGCGGCAGTAAAACAGTGAAGCGCCATATTCATAACCTTTAATGCATTAGTCTCATCTTGAAACTCTCTTTGATGGATGTGGAGTGGATCATGGATGTGGCTTTTAACTGTAGAGGAAAATATTGACTTTAGTCCACCTCAAGGTCAATCTTAGTTCACAAGCCCAAACCATATTTATGACTACACTACAATATAAACACTTAGGGCTGTTTTAGTAAAACACAATCAAAATAAATTGACTCATCCGTGCTTACATTTTAATGGCTTCTGGTTCGTTAATTTAGATCCTTTCCTACCAATAAAAATAATCAATACATCAGTGTTATATCTCATTTCACATTAATAAATGACCCCTTGTTATTAAGTCCCTAATGTACAAACAGTGTTCAGCATAACCCAATTTCTTTTAGCCCTGGATTGTTTACTTGGATTTTCTTCATCATGTCATCCACAGGGGTCGTAAGTTGGGTTGTCGCTATGGCAACTGCTCCTGACCGGGCTTGCACCAAAAATCATCTTGAACATATAGGGGCGGTTTCCCGGACAGGGCTTATCCTATTCCCAGACCAAAATGCATGTTTGAGCTGCTTTCATTTAAAAACACCTTGTCGAATTTAATTTTAACATATACCTGTGACATTGTTTTTACTTAAGATGCACACCTGTAGTGTTTTTTGTAAGGTATGTTTGTAAAACTTCTTCAATGACCGTAAATGTTGACCTACACCAATTAGGGGTGCACAAATGTAATATATGCAATAACTTGTTAAATAATGTAATATTATAAGGCTTACAATAAAATTAAATTAAAGCGGATTGCACAATGGACACTTTGGAAAAGAGAACCGGGCCGAGTACCAAAACACACTTGTAGCCAATCAGCAGTAAGGGGCGTGTCTACTAACCGACATCGTTGCCTGGGTTGCGTATGTGTGGGACGGGTCTATCAACAGAAGGTCCAGATTCTGTTGGGGTAGGGGCATGTTTGTTTAGGTGATTTCAAATATCAACACTGGCTTTCAGGGATCATGGACCCTGCCTTTAAATTATGTAAAAAAAACTGAAAATTATACAAGCATCACTCACCCCGTCTTTTCAGTCTCTCTGCTGTAACTTTAACCTTTGGTATTTAATTTTTTATTAAAACAATAATTTATTGCAAATTATTGCAATACACTGATATATCTTGGAGCCCAAACACCAACCCTACAGTCACTACCCTAAACGAAGGACAACATCTGCTGTTAAATCAGATGTGTTAATATATTGGACTCATACGCCTGTAGGGATGTTTTGCACATCTTAAGTCATTGTGATTATGTGTGTTAATTCTCCCAGCCGGTACTCTACATTGCTAGTATTTTTCCTGTTCCTTAAATCTCAAATTCCCTGTAATCCCTCTTGGTTTAGCCTAAAACATCGGCCTTCACAATGAGCGTTAGAGGTGACTCTGTTCTCCAGGGGCCACGGGATAGGTTGAAAGGGCAAGGGCCAGTTCTGTTTAATAAGTCTGCTGTTGCCCCATAGGAAATGCTGCTGGGTCTTGACAGCTCAATGCTCCCACGTGTTTGAATCCAACACCTGAACCAAACCACTAACCTCTGCCCTCAGAGAATCAGGGCCTGTGGGATAGCTTTAACCTAAGTTTATCCTAACAAATGTAAGGTGCTCCTGTTTAAACGGGAAAGAAAAACAGTGTTTGGGCTCATTAATCTCTTTAGCTCAGATTCGCTTTTTCTTTTGTCTTTCTCTTTGGCTCTTTCCCTTTTGGCAAAGTCATGGATGTGTTGTGCCCCATGGGTCCCCATTCTGGGAAAAGTGTGTGACGGTTTTATATGTGTCTCTGTGGGTGTGAAAGTGTGCCAGGCGTGTGCTAAGTGCCCTGTTGATCCAGTCCAAGGCCTATAGTAGTAACATCTACGTCTAGTTTGAGTCCAATCGCTTGACTTATTGGGTGAATCTGTACTATTCTTGAATCAACCACTTATTGTGCTTTTCTATTGCATAGTACGACTAGGCTCAACATGATGTAGCTCAGCTCGCTTTACTTAGTTTGCTTTTCCAGTGCAGTTTGGTACCGCTTCAAAGTGGGTGGGATTATAGACTTACTTCTCTAGTTGGGCCACATCCACCGCCGTGACATCATTGTAAAAGCAACACAAACAAACACAGGAGCAATGGAGCATATCGATGAAATGGTATTCTTGATTCTCGGCATATGGATGTTTTCACAGCTTAAAGGGAGTTTATGAACTCGTACAACAAAGGACAGATGAAGACATCACTTGTTTCATGAAATCAGAAAAAATTGCACAAAAATAGCTGAAGAAATTATTTAGAAAAAATTGAAGGGGCTCTTTGGTATAGGGCAGGGCTCTTCAAATCTTACCCTGGAGGGCCAGAGCACTGCATAGGCCCTGTCCCAAATGGCGCACTTCATGTGGACTTTCGGTCTTGTGGCCTTAAATTGCGCGTTCTCGCTTAGTCTCCGAGTCCGTAGGGTGTCCCAACTTTCTTTGCCCCATTGATGTGGTCCTCAGCATAGCCCGCACTGCAGCAGGCTTCCCGCACTTTACCAACCCAGAAGTCCTTGCAAAAGGACAATCAGACCAATCAGGCGACGGAAGGGAGTTCACACTGACGGGCAACTTCTCTACCTATTTCCGGTGTGATGCTCGAGTCTGTCCCAAAATACGACTCCGGTGCACCAACGTGGACTCACATCAAGGGTTCCTAAAGTCTGGACTACGTGATGTCATCAAGTGTGTACTCTGAGGAGGACCACAAGTCTGGAATGTGCCATTTGGGACAGGGCCATAGTTTAACTCCAACCCTGATCAAACACACCTGAGCAAGCTAATCATGGTCTTCATTATCACTAGACAATTACAGGTAGTTAAGTTTGATTAGGGTTGGAGCTAAACTCTGTAGTGCTCGACCCTCCAGGGTAAGATTTGAATAGACCGGGTATAGGGTATACAAAACGTGAAAAAAGGGAATCCAAGGCACTCTTCGTATTTAAAAAAATATTAGAAAAAGCCTTTATTTAGACATGGCTATATAACATAAAAAACATTAAACTGGGCAGCAACCCATGCATAGTGGCACAGATAGCCTTCTTCAGGGTATGACATCACTTGTTTTGCTCGATGACGTACGAGGGTATAAGCTAATCTTGCATTTGCCAGTGACGCTGGTAATGATGATCCCCTCCGACCAATCAGTGATCTGTAGTGATACACGTCACATTTTAATATTGGTGCGGCTCACTTGGAACATCAACCAAGGTGGGACTAAAAAAAGTACCTATCATACACAGTGGAAAACTGTACCAAGCAGTACTATGCAATAAAAAGCGCCATTAAAAAAGCGCATACATTTTGTACAAAGCTCATCGTTCTGAAAGGCACGATGTGCTGTGATTGGCCAGCAAACCATTTATTCATACATTAGCCGGAAATGTGACGCTCCTTACCATGTTTAGAAGATCAGCTCCCATTGCAATACTGATAGGAGATACTATCTTCTTTACTACCTTATCAATACGAGACGAATCTGATCCATAAAATGCAGATAACCAAGGTGATCGATCAACTTTGCTAGTGCGACTTGAGCAGAACGTAACAGATTGGTAAGATAAGGATACTAAAACGTAAACCATGTCTGCATTTGTGATCGTAGAAACGACGAACAACAAGCACTACTCTACACCGCTTAAAACACATTTGAATCAATAGATGTAAAGTAGTAGTTAGCAATGGAAAAGTAATGGGTTGAGTCCCAGGAAACACAATAGCGTCTGTCAAATGCTTCAATGTAAATTTAAAATATTTAGGTTTTAAATGACTTTGTTTTTATGAGCTGAATCGTGACTGCAATAGACTGAACTGAGATGCGTGAAATTACAATAAAACCTACATTAATAAAATGTAATAAACAGGGACGTGTGCGTAGCTTTATTGGGACATTTCAGAGTATTTAATATGCCACGGCAGGATGTCAAGGAAGAAAGTGTATGATTTAGTTAAATAACTACGGATTGATCTGAAATAAAGGTACAAAAGTTGTCACTGGGTTGTTACCCTTTCAAAAAGTACACATTTATACGTAAAAAGTCCATTTTAGGACCTCAAAGGTACATATTGTTACCAAATGTACAACATACGCTAGTCAACATTTGAAGTGGATAAAAAAAATAAGACAAGAAGGTTTTAAAATAACTTTTATGAAAGGTTTTGATTCACTTCAAATGTTGACTAGTGTAAATAATACATATTAGGACCTTTTTTAAAGGGTACCGTCACGGTGACACCTTTTGGACATTTTTTTCTGAGAGAGCAGTTTCAGATTCCTGGAAAAGATTCGGACATCACTGTAAACCAGGTCACAAATGTGTTTGATAATGAAATGCTACTTGTAATGAAAAGCAATCTCATATTCAGTAGCGTCTGTCTACCAAATTCCCAAAGCATTACACAGTAAGTAGCAAGCAAAATAAAAATCGTGCCATAGAGAGCAAGCTGTTTATATTTGTACAGCTCTTAGCAAATAAATCCGACTGAGATATTCCATCGTATTTGCCTCTCGCATATCTATATTATGATATTAACACTGAAGGGTGTCCAGAGATGAGTATTTTTGCCAAATGTTTTTTATTTTCCCAACCTCACTGAACTTTGTGTTTCTCAGTGGCGGCTTTCTCTGTGTCGTTTAGATCGATCTCCTCACCGTTTAGTTCTCTCTCTGTGTAACCTCTCACAACCGACAGTTTGACATCAATTCCCTGTGACAGATGACAAAATTCTGCCATGCTGCATTCATCTTCTTCTTGACCCAGGAAGGGACCTTTCAGGGTAATGGGCTCAGATATTTCCCCGCTCCTAAAACCGTGAATATCTCTCGCAGAGGTGCATCTGAAGATAACCTGAGCAGGGAGGATTTGGGGAGGGGGCTAAGCTTAAATAACCCAGCGTGGGGAGTACCCCCCCCTTCATATCTGTGAATAGTTTTTCCCAGGCAGCTTTAGGTGTAAGTATTGTTCAGGGAGGTTACTGTATAATCATGTATGGAGCTCACAGCAGAGTCACTCTGTGGCTTTTATTGAAGGGTAAAAAGACATTTGCTCATGATGTGAACTGTGTGATTAAATCCTGATTTAAGGATTGGTGTGAAATCCATGCAGGGGATTTCAGGAGATTTCCTGTAGCACTTTCATGCACTATACGGGGTTGCAGTAGATACAGTGAGATCTAAAGGAAGCTGTATAGAAATGTGTGCAGGAAATATGTACAGAAAGGTATTCCTAAATACACCATAGATAACATACTGTACTGTACTATATACCCACACACTGACACATACAGGTATAAGATCATTTTGATTGGTCTCAACTCTGATTTATCTCAAGACTTGCTTTAAAACTAGCACTGTCGTCAAAGGAAGGGCTCCCATATCCTGACTGATATTCAGCTTCATTGAAATAATGATATAATGCTAAATTATTGATGTCCCGTCTCTCCTAATGTATCTGAAGTAGGCCACAACAGAAAACTCTGGCTTGGTGTGCGAGGAAAATGAAGGGTTTTCAGACTCGCACCTGCTCACAGGTATACAGTACACACTTTATTAGAGTTGCATTATGCTTGTTAGTGGACCCCGTTGTGATGTCATGCGTGCGGTGGAGAGACTGTCAGGCAGATATTTTGGCAGTAATGGAAATCAATGCTCTCCTGTCGCTGACAATGTTTTCATGGAGCCGCCACCCTCCCAACTCCTGCTGCTGTATTTTTATTGATTTAATTGTCATCTTTCTGTTGTAGCACTACTTTATGCTGTCACATCAATCTGTTGCCTTCCTTAATAACATAGACATTATATTTGCATTAGTAATGCAGTAGAAACAGGACCACGTCATAAACCTGTAGGTTTTGATTGATGACTTATTTTTACATTAATATTAATGCAGTTGGAAGACATTTTTATTCAAGGCGACTTACAATGCATTGCAAGATATGCATTTTGTCAGTATGTGTGTTTCGTGAGGACTAAACCCATAAACTTTACACTATTAATGTAATGCCTTAACAGTTGAGCTACAGCAGTGGTAAATAAACTGGGAGCGTGAGATGGTGCCAGGGAAGGTGACCAGATTTTTTAAATCAAAAGCGGGGGTATTTCCTAGTTCAATGGTTAAATCTGGGTTATTTTCAACCCAGCATTGGGTCAAGCCTGCTGAAAAAAACAGCATACCAGCAAGACCAGCATATGTTGTGTTTTGGTGCTGGTTTGCTAGTGAACACCAGCTAAACCAGCACCAAACCAGCATCAGCACCAGCATTAGCACCAGCCAAACCAGCACCAAACCACCATTAGCACCAGCATCCCATGCTGGTCCTACCAGCAAGTAACAGCATGTGTTGTGTTTTGGTGCTGGTATGCTGGTGACCACCAGCTAAACCAGCATAGACCAGCATAATTCCCATGCTGGTTTGATGCTGGATTTTTCCCAAATTAACCCATAAAATGTTTATATTTGACCCAACAACCCAGTATTTTGGCTTAAAACAACCCAGCATGGGTTCAATTCCAATCCAGTAGGCTGGGCTTGTTCCTTTTTGACCAAACGCTGGGTTGAAAATAACCCAGCATTTTTTTAGAGTTTAGCTATGAAGTAAAAAACATTCGCCAAACCTTTTTGAATGCTTTCGTCTTTTTATTGTTGTGGGTTTGTGGAAGACAAAACAACAAAAAACAGGTCGCCATTTTTATGACATTTTTTAAAACACATGAATTCATCATAAATTCTGTGCAATTAAACCTCAGAAAAAGACTTCTAACCAACTGCACTACAATGTTTCATTTAATGTTTTGTTTTGTTTATTTAAATTCTAAGTTTGAGATTGTTTTATGTCATGAGTTTTCTTTTGGGGGCAGCAAAGGGATGCACCCTACACAAGGGGGCGTAGCCAAAAAGCTTGAGAATCACTGAGCTACAGGAACACTATTTCCATTTGTTTTCTGTTGCTTTGCGCACAAAATTAGATTTAAGATTTCTAGTCATACTTACACTGCAAAAAATGACTTTCTTTCTTAGTATTTTTGTCTTGTTTTCAGTAGAAATATCAAAAAATTCTTAAATCAAGATGTATTTTTTGATGAGAAAATAATGAGAATGAGAAAATAAGTCTAAAAACTATACAATTTAAGTGAATTTGTGCTTAAAACAGGAAAAAGTATCTGCCAATGGGATGAGAAACTTGCTTAAATTAAGTTTTTTAAATTAAGAAAATAAGTCTAGTTTTTAGACCAAAAATATCAAATGTAAGTAATTTTGTGCATAAAACAAGCAAAAAAAAAATCTGCCAATGGGGTAAGCAATTTTTTCTTCAATTGTTTTGCTTACCCCATTGACAGATTTTTTTTCTTGTTTTATGCAAAAAAACACTTAACATTATATTTTTACTGAAAACAAGACAAAAATACTAAGACATTTTTTCTTGAAAATAACATTTTGCAGCGTATACTGTATTTAATGCAAATATTTGAGTAATAAAAATCTTACAATTTATTTATGGGGTTATTTAGAGCTATTGGGTGACATAGTGTTCTTTAAAAATCCACCTAAAAATCAAATAGCAATTAAATTGTGCACCCTCGTTTTTAATTCAGGCTAACTTAAACCTGCACTACAAAAAAAAAATTCTTAGTATTTTTGTCTTGTTTTCTTAAAATTCTTGAATCAAGATGCATTTCCTTGATGAGCAAAAATGACCTAAGAAAATAAGTCTAGTTGTTAGACAAAAATATAAATTTAAGTGAATTTGTGCTTTAAACAAGCAAAATTATCTGCTAATGGTGTAAGAACTGTTTCTTGAATTAAGTGTTTAAGAAAAAAGTAAACTTATTTCAGATTTTTTTCTTCCTCCCTATGGAATGAAGTATTAAACGAAAAGAAACACATGGTCAGTGGCTGGTTCATCCAGACCTTGTGAGAGCTTCCCTTTGCTAATGGATTCCCAGCAGCCCAGTAAGGTTGGAATCAGACCCAGTGTGTTATTAGAGTGCAATTAAAGAGGCTTTGCATTCATACAGTTGCAGAGAGCGGCATACAATTATGCCTGAACTATTGCTAAAAGCAGCACAAGGGTCTCAACATGCATCAGTGATGTTCCTGGTGCTAATGAATTGAATTACAGACCTGTGACTATTTCAGGGGGTCTAAATTGCTGATCTCTCCGGAGAGCCAGTGCACTTGACTGGCCATATATGAGAGGTTTCTGTCGTGAATAGCCAGACGTACCCACAGCGGTTATGAAACCTTTCTTTTTGAGTTCGTCTGGAAAATCCTGTGGTTTAAAAGCAATTACAGAACAAACACTGACACATGCGGTGTGTTCTTGTTTTGGTGTGCTGGTTCGTAAAGCAAATCACTCTTAGAGTTTGATTTAATGCCTGGGACCACCAGCAATGAAACACAGACAGAGCGTTCGATCATTGACTGATACTGATTGTTCAGGAGAAGCATCACTGGTTTTTACACATAAACGGCTGAGTGGCCGATATGATAATTCCTGGGCCGGATCGGATCCGTTCATTATGCATTTTAGGGCAGTGGATAATAAACAGATTACAAGGGGAGCAACAAAACGAGATGGCACAGATTTATAGTTGATATACGGTTGGCGTAACTTGTGAATATTTTTTTGCATTACAGTTATAATCCCTTTTCTTTTAGCACACACTGTAGTGTGCTTCAAGTAAAGAGTCAATGACAACAAGAATACTTAAGGGGGGGATATAAAGCAATTTCATGCATTCTAACTTATTAACACTCATGCTAAACATAAGCAAGGTATCAAAAAAGCAGTTGGACGTGTGACAGAGTATTTCTGTGCCGAATGCACTTCGCCGGGGTTCAAGTTGTCATGATCCTGCCAGTCTGTCACAGTAATTCATAGTTCATGTGGCAGGATTGTGGCGGTCCCCATGTTTTGTGTTGTAGCACGTGGCCTTTGTTTGGGCTGCGTGCTGCCGTGTCTTGTCTCTGCCCTGCCCCCTTGTCTCCTCGTTAATTATTCATAATTGGTTAACTTCTCTCACCTAACCTTCCCTCGTTATGTTGGTTAGTTTTCCCTATTTGAGGCCCCAGTGTGTTCTGTCCTGTGCTGAATCGTTTTGGTTTGTTTGCTATGTTTGAGTGTAGTGAAAGTAGGCGTAGGCATAGGCATAGGCAAAGGCAAAGGCAAAGGCAAAGGCATAGGCATAGGCATAGGCAAAGGCAAAGGCAAAGGCATAGGCATAGGCATAGGCATAGGCATAGGCATAGGCATAGGCAAAGGCAAAGGCAAAGGCAAAGGCAAAGGCATAGGCAAAGGCAAAGGCAAAGGCAAAGGCAAAGGCAAAGGCATAGGCAAAGGCATAGGCATAGGCATAGGCATAGGCATAGGCATAGGCAAAGGCAAAGGCATAGGCATAGGCAAAGGCAAAGGCAAAGGCATAGGCAAAGGCAAAGGCAAAGGCAAAGGCATAGGCAAAGGCAAAGGCAAAGGCAAAGGCATAGGCATAGGCATAGGCAAAGGCAAAGGCAAAGGCAAAGGCAAAGGCAAAGGCATAGGCAAAGGCATAGGCATAGGCATAGGCAAACGCATAGGCATAGGCAAACGCATAGGCATAGGCAAACGCATAGGCTTAGGCATAGACATAGGCAAATCAAGTTAGTCTAGTTCTGTATAGTATTGTGATAGTTTGTGGCCGTCATAATCTTGTCTGTCATTGTTATCTGTTTATGCCCCCCCACGTGGGCTTTTGTTTTTATTAAACCACATTTGAGTTTAACATTACTTGCACTTGGGTCCCGTTCATCCTGTGAATCATGACATAAAGTTTTTATCCAACATGAAAGGTTCATACAAAACAAATCTTGCTTTATTTCTTTTTATGGGCACTTTTAGTGCAGGAAGTACAGTGGAAGTCCTTATATGGGCACTTTAACCAGAATAATGCAACCACAAACACCAACTAAGGGCTGACACGAGATCAACAACGTGTTGTTGTTTGTTGCTTGTTCAGCTTCCCAAAGATCCCAGCATTATGGAAACAATAGGTATAGTTTGTTTATTCGGGGTAGTAGTGATTGCGTATGTATTTGTTTAACGATGGATTTCGTTGAAATGAGGCGGTCCCCAACCGGGTCATGAGTCGTAGGCGGTAACTGCATGAAATGTTTGTGTTTTGTTGGCAATCGGCACGTAAGTGCATATAATGTCCACAACACGAACATGAACACGAGATATGAAAGATGCAATACTACTATATAGGTCCTTTAACATGAGATGAGCAGAAGCAGCATGTGTTATGTGAGCTTTGAGGGAATATATTCAGATTTCTCATCTGCAGTCAAGATTTTGCAATAAACGAAGAACACTTAAATAATGCTTTAAAGAGTTTCATTCCACAGATCAGGCGTAATTGTAATTTCAGATTTTATTCTTATTACCAAATTCAACCATCTATGAAACCATCAGCTTCACCCTATTAAGACCAGATCTAATTTATTCGTGCCCTTCAAATAGTCGCTATTTTTTATTTTACATTCTGCTAATTTTCTCCTGCAGTGTTCCAAGCAACAACAAACATAAATGCGGTTTCAAGTATTTAAATGATGATGCAATTTTTTAAGTAAAGTTTTCCTTTACCTAGCTACCTTTTGCTAATTGTTTAGTCTTAGAGATAGGACACTCTGTCTTTATTGATTGAGCAGATATACAAATCTGTAGTCTAAATCCGGCAGGTTCTCACGGTATTCGAGAGGAGAGCGAGCAGCCTTCATTAAGGAAAAGAGCTCTCTGGGGAACAGAAGAAGAACAGTGTTTTTTCCTTTCTTTTATTTACACTCAAACTACTTTCTTTTATTTCCATGCATTCAATGCATCATTTGCAGCCAGTGCTTTGGTTATAGCCCGAATCGTTGACACCCTGCAGCTTTGCTTGTGTTGCTCTGAACTTAGCACCCTGCATATCTTACTGTGTAATTCTTGCTGTCACAGAGGTTGTTGCGGGGGCGATGGTGCGCTGGAGAAGGGGTGAAGATTACCAATGTTGACACGTGTGTCACAGTGATTAGCGAAGAATTAGCCGAACTGCGCAACGGGGGTGAACCGGACACGACTGGCCCTGAGGCTCATCAGCCGTGTCCAGACTCGAGTGAAAGAGAGAACCATCTCAAATAGCATCTCTATCCCTAATCTATCAGTTTTTGCTTTGTAGGAGTTTGCCCATGGGCAGTGCGTTGTGTACCAGAGAAGCAGCCTGGTTTGTAATTGCAGTCTATAATTTACTGATCCCAGGTCAGTGTGGACAGGTTGGGGCTGTGTATTGTGTGTTATAGTGCGAGCTTTATAACCAGTAACAGGTTTGGTCCACTGAATGTGAATCAGAGCGGGCAGACTGTGCTTGTACTGTGGCTTTAAAGTGACAGGCAAAGCTCGGGGTGATACACGTCAGACGCGCTGAGCCCGAGGTTACACGCATGACCTCACCCCTCAATGTGACGTTTACAGAGTGTTTCTGTCATGGGAAAGACGGATGAGGAGCAGGATAGCGTGGTGTCCTAAACAGGTACGTCTAACATCGGTCAAAGTGTAAATCATACATCTTATTCAATCTTTTTAGACCATTTTTATTGATAATACACAGAGGTCAACAGATTAAACTGGACTTGCTAACCACTCTACTACATTATTATAAAGGTCAAGTGTTTCATCTCTCCGCCACTAGGGGCACCGAAGAGACGTTTGGAAACATGTTGTCATTGTTTAGCACATTGCATGCTGTCTGGATAATCTAGATTCGAATCTT